>NW_019154112.1:12643188-12661893 GCF_002288905.1 Enhydra lutris kenyoni
GCCCGTCCTACCTTTCAGAAAGTGGTTGATTTTCTGTTTCTAGAGTTGCTGTTCTTCTTCTCTTCGATCTCCCGTTGGATTTGTAGGTGTTTGCAATCTTTAGATAAGCTATCTAGCTGATCTCCCGCTACCTGAAGTAGTCTCAGCCTGCTACTTCTCCGCCATCTTGACTCCTCCCCTCCCATGTATGGCTTCTTTTACCTTCACTTCTCACATGTACTCCACAGACATTGGACTCTTAAGGTACATGAAGCTAAGGTAAGAAATTTGCATTGCTGTTCACAACAAACTGGGAAAAATCATTTTTCCATGGTAGATTAAGCAACTATCAGTATCTGCAGCAAGAAGTTCATCAGAATTTCAAAGGACACTGACCATATTTAAATGTTGAAATTTCTAGTTTAAGATACTGAAGTATCTTAAACTGATACTGAGGCTGTTCCAGCAGGATTCTTTTTTCTGAAACTAACCAACAAGAATACAAAAACAGGAAGGAAACACACATCTTGGGTGAAACTAGAAAATGGCCACAATCTTGAACTATGATCTAGGAAGACAGCCTACCAAAACTAGTGAAAATTGGACCTGGTCCAGAGAAGGAAAAAAAAAAAAAGTGAACTCACCTCACTCCGGCTCTTAGGCAGCATATAACTGCTCAGGGCCAAGCCAGTGTCCCTTGTCTAGAAAGACAAAATTTAGGTGTTTGGAGAGGTGAGGCTCTCATTAAAGGGCCGCAGGGAACATAGAGCCAGATGAGAAAATATACGTTCACGGACTCTCCAATACAACTTGAGTTTTGATTTGTCACCTAGGCAGCTGTGTTTTTGGAGTATTAGAGAAAAGTAACATGGAATGCCCAGGAACAGTGAAATGCAATGCATAAGTCACTGTTAGCCCAGTGAATTCACTAGCAAAGAGCCCAGGTGGTCTCCTTAAAGGGTAGAGGGCTAAGAAGGTCCAGTCCCGGAACTGATCAACTAATACCCCACCAGCTTATCTCTCTACATTACATGTACAAAACTGCTGGTCTAGCAAAAAGATAACCTCCACTGAATGATGAGCAGTATTCAGGAAGAATACAGATTTTAACTAAAACCAAACCAAACCAAAACAAAACAAAAATTAAAGAAAAAAGAAAAAGACACACACACAAAGAGAAAATGCCATGAAAAATAAAGGCAGATAAAAAAAAAATCAATAGAAGAAAAATTGTGTTGTAAACAGACAAGAAACTATAAGCAGTCCTTGAAATCTAAGAAATTGCAGAAGTTGTAACTTCTTTAATACATGAACAAGAGATGAAATTTGAGCTGGAAAAGCCAGAGTAAAAATGAAAAAGAAAAAAAAAAAGATAATAGGATCATTCCTCATATTTATATGGGTTTTGGATGCAGTTTGGTTCCTTAATAATTCATCTAGACTATTTTCACTTACATTTAAGATAGTTATTTTTCTAAGATAACTGAAAAAGAACCATAAGACACACTTCTTAAAAAATAAGAGTAAGGAAGCACCACATATCATTTGTACAGATTTTGTTTAAATATAAACTCTATAGAAAGATTGGTCACTTTAAATCACAGAAGATCAACTTCTTCAATGTGTCAATAATATAAAATCAAGCTGAATGAGGAAAATCATGTTGGTGCGTGATGTGCAGCTTGCAAGGTCTATGTATCAGAAAGCAGTACGTGAATACACAAAATGTGTTTCAAATAATATCTCCTTATTTTAGCAGACTAACACCAAACATCTTGGAGTCCCACTGTATAAGGTCAGAGTCTAGTGTTCAGATGTTAACAGACTAAAAAAAAAAATATTATTGAACTGCAGTGGACATACAATGTTATATTACTTTCAGGTGTAGAGCAGAATGATTAGACAATGCTCTACATTATGCAATGCTCACCAAGATAAGTATACTTACCATCTGTCATCACGTTATTACAATACTGTGGGCACTATGTGCTATACTTTTCATCCCCATAACTTATTTATTTTATAACTAGACACGTGTACTTCTTAATTCCTTCAACAATTTCATCCACCTTCTACCACTCTCCCCCGAGGCAACTACCAGTCTGTTCTCTGTATTTGTGAGTTTGTTTCTACTTTTGTTTGTTTGCTTACTTTGCTTTTTGGATTCCACATACAAATGAAATGATATGGTGTTTGTCTGGTTTATTTCACTTAATGTCTATTCATGTTGTCACAGATGGCAAAATCTCATTCTGCTTTTATGGCTCATTAAAATTCCATTGGAATATATATATATGTATATGCCACATCTTCTTTATCTACTCATCTATCCATGAATACTTTGGTTGTTTCCATATCTTGGCTACAATAAATAATGCTGCAATAAGCATAGTAGTGCACATGTCTTTTCAAATTAATGTTTTGCTTTCTTTAGGTAAACACACACCAGTGAAATTGCTGGATCATACAATATTTCTATTTTAAATTTTTCAGGAACTTCCATACTATTTCCCATAATGGTTGCACCAATGTGCATACCCAACAACTATGTACAAGGGTTCCTTTTCCCCTTGACAATACTTGTTATTTTTTGTCTTTTTTTTTAAAGATTTTATTTATTTATTTGAGAGACAACATGAAAGGGGGGAGGGGCAGAAGGAGAGGGGAAACGGATTCCCTGCTGAGCACGGAGCCCTATGCAGGGCTCAATCTCAGGACCCCAAGTTCTGACTTAAGTCAAATACCCAACCGACTGAGCCACCCTTGTGCCCCACTTCTTGTCTTCATGATAGTAGTCATTCTGACTGGTGTGAGGTGGTATCTCATTGTGGTTTTGATTTGCATTTCCCTGGTGATTAGTGATATTGAGTATATTTTCATGCATCTGCCATTTGTATGTCTTCTTTGGAAAAATGTCTGTTCAGGTCCTCTGCCCATTTTTAAATCAGATTATTTGTGTTTTTGGTGTTGAGTTGTAGAAGTTTTTATATATTTTGGATATTAAGTCCTATCAGATTTATCATTTGCAAGTATCTTCTTCCATTTAGTAGGTGCCCTTTTCATTTTGTTGATGGTTTCCTTAGCTACACAAAAGTATTTTATTTTGGTGTGATGCCAGTAGTTTATTTTTAGTTTGTTTCCTTGTCTGAGGAGACATATCCAGGAAAGTAGTATTAAGGCCAATCTCCACGAGATTACTGCCCATATTTTTCTTTAGGAGATGACAATATTTTTTAAACTTTCTCTTACTATTCTTCTCTAATAGGGTATGTCAAATATTTTAAGGGTTGAGATTACATAAATAAATAAGTTTGATAGTTTTTAAATGACCTAGATTTTGGTTTTCTCAGCTCATATATTTTCAATTTAACTAAGTAATAATTTTTAGTTTGAGAAAAGATATTTATGTCCGATTTGTCCAAAACTTAAAGACTCAAGGTCTGACACAGATTTTTCAAAATAAAGACTTGAACTTTATTTTATAAACAGTATTTCACATACCCTGCTCAATTTGGGCACGATTTGGGTGTACTTTCTTGCTTTAGTGACTCATCAGACTGGACTTAGAGGCCACCAATAAACATATTCCTCTAGACTCTCCCTGCACTGAACAGATGGAACATCCATGAATAAATTCAGCAAACCTAACTGGGGTTATAAAAGACTACAGAAATATCGGGTTGAAGTGTTCTCCTGAAGAATTTCAGCTTGGCTGCAATCACCCGGATTCCTGGTTTTTCACACTAAGTAGTTGTTTTTTCAAGTTGCTTTGTTTTATAACTCTGAATTCAGCTCAACTAGATAGAGATATATCTATATATATGACTTTGTTATTAACTTTGTGCTCATCCACACATACTTTGTTTGGACCAACTTTTGACATCTACATATTAAGAATTAAAGAGAGCAGAACACTGAGGACCTCAAGATACTGTTGTAACAGCATCTAGCTTTGGGTATTGTATAGTCTAGAATATTGACTGAAGTTGTGCAAAATGATACCAAAGAGTTTATTCTGTAGTCTGACTTTACATGTTCTTCTTTTCTTTGTACAGCATAATTATGTTGATTTATAAATAGAAGTTGATTTCTAGACTATCACATTCATTTTTCATTCATTTAAGAATTCATATCAAATATTTGTATATAAAAGCACTATTATTGGTGCTAAGGATATTGCAAGGATCAAAGTGGAAAGCAGGTCTTGTCTGCATAGAGCTTACCTTCTTATAGAAAGAAAAAGATTCTCCTCTTGACTTGGTTATCCTATCAAACAAACTGACATTTTCTTTTTTCTTTTTTTATCTTTTCTAATTCCAGAAAAATATGTGCTTTAATTGGAGTGGGGGGTAATGAATATGTTTTTTTCCAGTAATACTGGAGTTAAATCATAATCATTTGTAATTTCTAAATTGCTTTTAGAAGACTAAATGTTGATTAAGTTATCTATTTTAAATAAATTCACAATATTAATGAATTTCTATTGCTTTAGTAAGTTAAACAATATTTAGCTAATTTATATACTGATTTCAGGAAAATAGAAAGACGATGAGGATTCAAGCTTAAAAATACCTTTTTTATCCTAGGGAGCCTGGGTGGCTCAGTTGGTTAAGCATCTGACTCTTGATTTTGGCTCATGTCATGATCTCAGGGTTGTCAGACTGAGCCCCACGTCAATTTAAAAATTGATGGGCTCACACGCTGGGCATGGAGCCTGCTTAAGTTTCTCTCTCTCCTCCACCCTCTCTAAAAAATGTTTTTAAATAAGTAATTTTCATCCTAAAAGATCAGAATATTTATCTAGTTAAAATACAGGTTTGTTTTCTTTTAACTACTTGAAAATACAAACAATGTAATAATACTTCATTTTAACAATTAGATTTCAAACTTTTAGACTTGACCAAAGCCACAAACTGAATGACTTGATATACTGTGCTCCTTTGACACTGAAAGGACTTTATAGTATCTAAGTAATAGTATAAAGTGAATAACTATAATATTTTCAAGCTTCTCTCCCATACCCACTATTTTTCTTAGTTTCTTTTAAACATACTACATAAAAATTTACTTTTAATGAAAAAAATTTGCATCCTGTCTAGTAATTTCTTTCATTTCTAAAATAATTTTCTTGAAATAATTCAGCATAAACAGTTACAAATATAAAACTGAATCAAGAAATAGTAGGGTATCTTGGATTTTTAAATTGCTTACATATGTTCTTTCCTATACAGAATGGAGATGGCTATTTTGGTTTAAAATCATAAGCCTTAGAAATAAACATGTCTTGGGGCGCCTGGGTGGCTCGGTGGGTTAAGCCTCTGCCTTCAGCTCAGGTCATGGTCCCAGGTTCCTGGGATCGAGCCCCACGTCGGGCTCTCTGCTCACCGGGGAGCCTGCTTCCCCCTTTCTCTCTCTGCCTGCCTCTCTGCCTACTTGTGATATCTGTGTCGAATAAATAAATAAAATATTAAAAAAAAAGAAAAAAAAAGAAAGAAACATGTCTTTTATAAATCCTCCTCAGATAGGCGTATATTCCTTAAGTGTGGGCTGACTGTATTTCTGAGCATTCTGCTGGTAACAGCACACAGCAAGATACACTGTGGGTGGAACCCAACAGGTCAATATCAAGGATCATCAATACAGGAGATTCAGATCTTAGGGCAGGGCAAAGAAAATGTGCTATCCCTTAAGAGCAAACATATTACGGATCCAGAGAGAATAGATAATGTTCTTTGAACTCATTTTCCAGGCGTAGAAATGGATTTGTAATGATTTTCCCACTTTTGTCCACCTACTGCCCCTTTATTTTTAACCAGTATTGCATAGTTGCAAATGTGTCCAAGGTTAAGAGTGAATTTGTGGCTCTGAGAAAGACAGCGAAAAGTCCCACATAAAATTCAAACCTTCGGTAAATCGTATTAGTATCATACTATACCCAATCTAATAATCAGTTAATGACATAATGAGAAAATTACATTAAACCAGATAATCTGAAGAACTATAAAACACAGCGTGAGCTGTTATCATCGATGTAGTACCCAAATTAATCTCAGCAAACCAGATATATGGTATATCATTTTTGTCAATCTGTTATGTTGAGAAGATATTTCACTATATCTCTAATTTTATACTCTGGGTCTGGAAGCAAAGCAATATGAGAAATTCAACAATGATTCAGATATGAGTCTTCTCACTAGATAAATTAAGAGTTTAGTTGAAAAGGTGAAATGTCTAGTAAAATAATTATAAAACAAAAGGAAAAAAGGTAAATGTCTTCACTGAGACTATAATGATAAAAACTTTAAAATAAAAGCAAACAAAATCAGCATGATACTTTATTCATGTTTATAGAAGCATAAATAGTTTTTAACAAATGAGCTGGATTTAAATGCACCATTGTTACATTAGAATCCTACCTAGGATTGCTGGAGAAGATGACAGAGTAGGAGGATCCTAAGCTCACCTTGTCCCGTGGACACACTTAGATAAGAGCCACACCAGAGCAACCAATCCAGAAAATGACCCAAAGACTGGCAGAACAGACTTTCCACAAATAATCACAGAGAGGAGGCCACATCTGTAAGGGTAGGAAGGGCAAAGATGCAGTAATACACCAAGCTCCCAGCAAAACTAATAAATAGGAGGGTACCACAGGCAGAGAAAGAAGAGCAGCAGACATCATAACCAGGCACCACAGACATGGGGGACCTGCACTAGGGAGACAAGTCCCCATAACATTTGGCTTTGAAAATTAGTGGAGATTTGCTTTGTTCGTTTTCATAACCAAAGGGACTTAACTCCAAGTACTTTAAAAAATCAGCCAGCTTAGCTCTTGGGGAGTTGAGAGAGTCATAGGAAACTTAAGTCCTGGCCCTCAAAGGGAAAGCGTAACAAGCAACCTCTCTTAGATATAGCACGGAAGCAGCAGTTTGAAAAGAACCTAGGATATACATGAAGGAGATTAATTTACTAATCTCAGAGCATGTGCTGAAGCAGTAGGGATCTTTAGGAGAGTTCTCCAAGAACAAAAGAGCTGACAGGTGCCATTCTCACCTCCCCACACCCAATGCTGCCTAGATAGCTAGACACTTGTGGAAACCAGCACAAACACTCTGCAGCTACCTGGCTAACATGGTGCATCTCACCCCTGTGTTCTTCTGTGGATCCACCCCACTCAACACACCCCATTTGGCCAGAGTTCTTCTATATTTGCTCCTGCCCAGTCTTATCCTGCAAGAATCACACCAAAGTGATGCCTGCCCTGGGAAGGGGGAAAATAACCACCAATTAACTGCAGCCCCAGCAGCCCAGTAAATAGGCATCTGGTCTGACTGTTAACACCATTCAAATACAAACCCATGCAGCCCCAGACTGGTCCTCTTACAGCTCAGGGACCAAACCCAGCCCTCAACAGGCAGAGTGGCCCATTGCAGCCAACTGAACTGAAGGCAAATGAGGCTCAGCTACAATAGTAGGGCACACGCAGTCCACATTAGGAGACACCGAAGAAACAACAGGTTCTGGTGAACATCAGGCATTGCGCTACTCTTAATTTTGGCTCAGGTCATGATCTCAGGGTTGTGAGACTGAGCCCCATGTCAGGCTCCATGCTGGGTATGGAACCTACTTAAGATTCTCCCTCTTCTTTTTCCTCTGCCCCTCTCCACCCCTCTCTCTTCCTCTTAAAAATTTTTTTAAATTAAAATTAAATTAAAAAAATCATTCACCACAATCAAGTTGGATTGTACCAGGGACATAAGGGTGCTTCAATAGTCACAGATCAAGCAATGTGATACGTCACATTAATAAGAGAGAGGCGAAAACCACATGATCATATCAGCAGGGGCAGAAGCACTGGATAAAGTACAATACCCATTCATAATAAGAACTCTCAAAATAGGTTTAGAGAGAACAGACCTCAACATACTAAAGGCCTTATATGAAAAACCCAGAGATAACATCATACTCAATGGTAAAAACAAAACAAAACAAAACCAAAAAACCCAAAACCAAACCAAACCAAAACAAAACAAAAACCTCAGAGCTTTTCTTCTAAGATCAGGAATAAGATAAGGATGTCCACTCTCATCACTTTTATTCCTCACAGTACGAGATCCAAGTCCTAGATGCAGTTATCAGACAAGAAAAAGAAAAAAAGCATCTAAATTGGAAAGGAAGAATTAAAATGTTCATTATTTGCAGATGACCTAGTATCGCATACAGAAAACTCTAAAGACTCCACCAAAAACTACTAGAACTGATGAACAAATTCAGTAAGGTCACAGGATAGAAAGTTAATTTATAGAAATCAGTTGTATTTTTATATACTAATAATGAAGTAGCAGAAAAAGCAAGAAAACTCCCATTTACAATTGCACCAAAAAGAATAAAATACCTATGAATAAACTTAACCAAGGAGGTAAAATATCTGTATTTTGAAAACTATAAAACATTGATGAAAGAAATTGAAGATGACAGAAACAAATGGAAATATATTCCATCCTCATGGTGTGGAAGAACAAATGTTCTTGAACTGTCCATACCACCCAAAGCAATCTACAGATTTGATGCAATCCCTATCAAAATATAAACATCATTTTTCACAGAACTAGAAAAAATAATTCTAAAATTTTCATGGAACTACAAAATACCCCAAATAGCCAAAGCTGTCTTAAAAAAGAACAAAACCAAGGTATCACAATCGCACATTTCAAGATATACTAAAAAGCTGTAGTCATCAAAACAGTATGGTACTGACATAAAAACAGACATACAGGTCAATAGAATAGAATAGAGAGTCCAGAAATAACCCCACACTTGTATGGCCAATTAATCTATGACAAAGGAGGCAAGAATACATGATGGAAAAAACACAGTCTCTTCAATAACTGTTGTAGGGAAGCTGGACAGCTGTGTGCAAAAGAATAAAAGTGGACCACTTTCTTACATCATACATAAAAATAAACTCAAAATGGATTAAAGTCCTAAATGTGAGTCCTGAAACCATACATTCCTAGAAGAAAACACAGACAGTAATTTCTTTGACAATGGCCTTAAAAACTTTTTATTTTTTATTTATTTATTTATTTATTTTAAGATATGTCTTCTCAGGCAAGGGAAACAAAATCAAAATTAACCTACTGGGACTATACCAAATAAAAAGCTTTTTCACAGAAAAGAAACCATCAACAGAATAAAGAGACAACTTACTAAATGGGAGAAGTTATCTGCAAATGATATATCCAATTAGGGTTTAATACCCAAAATAAATAAAGAACTTACACAACTCAACATCAAAAAACAAACAAACAAAAAATAACCAAAAAACCCCCACACCCATAAATAATCTGATTAAAAATGAATAAACATTTCTCCAAAGAAGACATACCAATGGTCAACAGACACATGAAATGATCATTATTAATAATCAAGGAAATGCAAATAAGTACACAATGAGCTATTGTTTTCCATCTGTCAGAAAGAGTAAAATAAAAAACACATGAATAAGTGTTGGGGAGGATGCGGAGAAAAAGGAATCCTTTTTCACTGTAGGTGGGAATGGAAAGTGGTACAGCCACTGTGGAGAATATAATGGAGGTTTCTCAAAAAAATTACAAATGAAATTACCATACAAACCAGTAAATCCAGTACTGGGTATTTTGCCAAAGAAAATGAAAACACTAATTCGAAAAGACATATGCACCTCTATGTTTATTGCAGCATCTTTTACAATAGCCAAAATATGAATCATCAGTAGATCAGTGGATAAAGAAGATATAGTATATTTATACAATGGAATATTACTTAGCCATGAAAAAGAATGAAATCTTTCCACTTTCAAGAATACGGATGGACCTAATGGATATAATGCCAAGTGAAATAGAGAAAGACAAATATCATATCATTTCACTCATTTGCAAAACTTAGGAGGCAAAACAAATGAACAAACAATAAGAAAAAGAGATAACAAAAAACATACTCTTAAATATAGAGAATGAACTGATGGTTTTCAGAGGGTTGGTGGGGAGGATGAGCAATATAGATAAATGGTATTAAGAGCACACTTATCCTGTTGAGCACTGAGAGATGTACAGAATTGTTCAATCATTATATTATATACCTGAAACTAATATAGCACTGTATATTAAGTATACGTGAATAAAAAAATAAAAAATACTTTCAGGATGTTTTGGGGTTTTTAAAAACAAATATGTTTGTGTCAAATAAACTTAAGGATTTTATGTTAATTTTGTTCAACCCTAGTTGATTTCCGTATACTTTGGATACAAAGTTCATATAGGCAATTAACATGAAATATTCTGATTTAAATTCCTCAGTATTGGAACTTAAAAAAAAAAAAAGGCAACCGTTAAGTTCATACTTAATCATCGCCCATGATCCTCTTAGCAATATCATCACTGGCTCTCTAAGTCCATTAAGTCCATCCGTTGGGCTCAGATCACTGTGGGCCTAGTCAAAGTGTTAAATATGGTAGAAGTTAAAATTTATGTGTGCTCTGAAAGAGAGTTTGGCCCTCTAATGATGGATGGATGGACATTCCACTTGAGGCAAGAGGATGTAATTTAGGATATAATTAGGATAAGTATATTCCCCAATCTTCAGTGTACAACTTACTATTCAGTTTATTTGGCTTCCTGAAGAATCTGATCCTTTTGACTATTTCTTTTTAAAACTTATGGGACACCTGGGTGGCTCAGTCGGTTAACCGTTTGCTTTGGCTCAGATCACGATCCCAGAATCCTGGGATCGAGTCCCACATCAGGCTCCTTGCTCAGCAGGGATCCTGCTTCTCCCTCTGCCTGCTGCTCCCCCTGCTTGTGCTCTCTCTCACACTCTCTGTCAAATAAATAGATACATAAAATCTTATGAAAACAAAACAAAACAAAAACAAAACTTAATTCTCCCTTGATTTCCAAGTCTCTCTTTTCTCCTTGTTCTCTTCTTAGCTCTCTGATGACTCTCCTAACTAAAAGTTAGTTTCTCATTGTTCCACACTTGATTATCTTCTTGCCTCAGGCCACGGGCTCTCTCTAGGAGATCTTATCCACTGCTCTATTCAATACTATTTATATTCAATGACTGAAACCTTTAGAAGATAGACCTGCATATCCCATAGACAGAAAATCACAGTTTTCAGTAATACACCCTAGTTTTTCCTCTTGAGTTCTAAACTCATTTTATTTTTTCAACTGCTGAATGATCTCATATCTAAAGATTCCATAAAAATCTGGAATACTTGAAATTCAACATACTCAAAATCTTTAAAACCAGTCTTTCCTTTTGTCTTCTCTAACATTCATTTGCCCAATTAGTAAATGAGAAAGAAGCCTCGTGTCCATTTTTGGCATCTTTGTTTTTTATACTCCTATTTAGTTCATTACCATTGTTCCAACTATGCCTCTATAATATTTGCAAAGGTGTCCCTTCTCTAATATTCCCTTCCTGTCAATTCCTGACATTTTCAGCTCTGTGGTATTTTTACCTATATAATTTCTGGCCACATGGGCAAAAAAATTTTCAATGAAATTAAGTCCAGCAAGAGAATTAGTATGTTAATGTTAATATACTAGTTGTTTTACTTTAAACTGAAAGACATTATTACTTTAAGACATCTCTTAAAGCAAATAACATAAAGCAAATAACATGTACCTGAGAGAAGTAGGAAGGGAGCTCCTTTAGAAAATGAATTTGTAGATGGAACTGAAACATTAGATTGTAGGAAAAGTTGGTTCACATTATAAATTCCAATTTTGAATATGAAACTTTGGTTAATTTTAATTTTTCTCCTTTTTTTCTTTTTTATCTAGCATTTCTTTGGCCCATGTGACAATAAAGGGCAAGGTATTTTCACTTCCTATACCATCATAGAACTGCAAATATAAAAAACAATACTTGTTAATAGAGACTGTTAAATGGCTCTGATTATGGAAATACTTGTGATTCACAAGAAATCAAGATTTTCCTTAAGATGAAATTTTTCTACCAATATTCTGTTTGAAGGTGGAAATTTAGACAGCTCTTATTATCTTATTACTTCTGCTGTGATAGTAAGATCTCAGCAGTTTCTTGCTTCTCTTGAACAATGTATAATAATTCTATTCACTGATAATTTTATAAACTCAGTGTGTCTGAAAAGCAGATGTAGCTCTCTATTTCAAATAGTAACTCTTCTCATTATGTTCTATCTCATATGAGATGATCTTATTTCATCTTCTAATAATAGTAAATTCCATTCAGAACATTATTTTCTATTTTAATCAATGTGCAAAATAGGACTTCTGTTACATGATAGTTATTTAAATATGAATGTGGAAAAATTAATAAAAATTAACCTGAATCATCTGACTTTGAAGTGAGCTCTTCTGAGTACCCATTAATTTAAAAGCAGATCCTAAGAAAGAAGTACCTGAAGTTACTAAATGTATGTGTCAATAAAATTTTTTCCTGTTTTATATTCACTAAAAGTAGGATATTGGGCATTAATACAGCTCTAACAGAAGCGTGTTAAATAATTTATATTTTCTCATCCTCATGGCTTATTAACTTCTTTTCCAACAAGAAATCACAACTAAGCAAGATGATTTGGGAATTTTGATGGTCTTCGCTTTGAGTCAATTGAAGTCAAAGAATTAAACCTGGCCCATAACCCACCACAACATTCAACTTGCTAAAATTAACACATCCTTGAAAAAGGATAAATTATTTATAAAATGCTGAATTAATTCCACATTGCTCTAAGTAGGAGAAACACCATCTTTTCTTTCCTTCCCTCTGTTAATGCTAAACTAATGCAAAATATTACATTAAAGATCCAAGTAATTTTATACAATACTTCATCCCACCTTAATTCCTTCATTCCCTTGACTTTGCATCATAAAATTCTCCACTCATTTTAGCCAGAAACTGTTAGGGCTAAATTTCGTTTCCGTACTGCAGATATGACCTTGTAACAGTTATTAGAAAGGTACATAAAACCTTGTCTGTTCTACCTGAAGTATGAGATATTTGGAACAACCACAAAAGGGATAATATGGACCTTGAGGCTGTACATTTATTGATGGAAACTTTTTTAAAAATTACAGCATAATAGTAGGTAATGTCCTTCTGTGGAACTCCATACTTGCAATTTCCGCTGCTAATCTTGTGAACTTGCCATCCAGTGCACACATGCAGAGGGATACCATCGCCTCCCTCACTTGGTTACAGATTTCTTACAGAACTGTATTCCCTAAACTCTATTGCTAATCACAGAAGTAGTAAGAGTCAGGACCAAACACTCAATTTATTTGATTCCTCATTTGATGCAATAGTTTATGGTACTAGGTTTTAATTATTGTTGAAAGTCTTTTGATTTTTGTGTGTCGATGAAACATTTTAGCCACACAGTTTTACTCCTCATTTTCTTGATTGTATATACATTTGAATCTACATGGAGCCACTGATTTAATTTTATTTTGTTTAAATTTGGATTTGTGACCCTCTGCTTCCAGAGTCCTGCCCAAACTTCAAATTCAACATCAACACATTCCACTAAAAACATGCTTTTAGAGACCAGTGAACTTTCTACTTTAGTGAACAAATATTAAACACATTAGACGCAGGGCCCTCTCTTAGTTGCAGAAGCACAATTAAAGGATTTTATATGTAAGCCTAGTTTGGGATGGCTAAATACCATTTTCTGAATGAATCATTCCGTTCTTTTGAACAAAGTGCTAAAATATCCCCTTCCAATGTAAACTACTTGCTGCTCTCTTGAGAAGACATTTTCCTCATTAAACTATGTTATCCAGACAGCAGAGAGCTAATCACAAATATGGCAAGTAACTGCTTAGTCTATATACTACCTAGGCAGACTAATTGAATAACAAAGACACCTACATTATTTACTTTGTATCACATAAATACAAATTAAGTATATTTTTGAATAAAAACATATTTTATATATTAATATATATTATATATTCATATATTTTATAACATGCCTGTCAATCCATAAATAATGAATGTCATTGTTTGCTACTCAATATTCTACATGCTCTTTATACATTTTAAGAGATCTGGTCTCAGCCTCCTATACTTAAAACCTAATGGTAAAGACTGATTAAATCCTAATAATAAAGGCTGGCATTAAAGTTATAGCTGTGAAAGTGCTCTGAAGGTCTGAATGAAACCAGGGAGAGGGTGACTTTAGAGGCAGGTGTAACAACATGTGCAAAGTCTCTGTGGTAAAGGGAAGCATGACACTTTCAGAAACTGAAGGGGCATTGTGGCTAGACCATGAAGAAAGGGACTAGAGCATGTGGGGCGTTTCATGCTACATTGACAAAGATGATGCACTGTATTTGTAAAAATATATGGACATTTCTGATAATTTTGTAGACGATATAAGAAAAAAAAAAATCCATGAAACACCTTAAAACAAACATCCTTGGGGCACCTGGGTGGCTGAGTGGGTTAAGCCTCTGCCTTTGGCTCAGGTCATGATCTGGTGTTGGGAGTCTGCTTTTCCCTCTGCTGCTCCCTGCTGCTTGTTCTCTCTCTTTCACTCTCTCTCCCTCTCTCAAATAAATAAATAAAATCTTTAAAACAACAACAACGACGACAATAAAACACATCTTTTTAAACACAAGGCTGTCTGGGCACTTAGCAAAGGCCAACTCCTCCAATTTTGCTGCATTAGATTCGTGCTTTCTCATCCATACAGAGCAAAGCCCCAGCAGTTTCCCCTTTTTCTCCTGCATTATCAAATCCCCCCCAAACATGATATTCTTTTCACCATCTGAAAAATATCCTTTTATCTGACTTTTCTTTGTAGCTATGGCCCAATTTTCTTGCTTTGCTAAAAAAAAAAAAAAGAAAAAAAAGAATCACTCCTCTTTCTTCTCATTCTCTCTTGAACCCACTGCAATCAGCCTCAAACTTGCCCTCCAAGTGACAAGTCCTGTGGTTAAATCTATAGTCTTCACTGTGACACTGTCAACGCCACTTGGTACACGTGATGACTCCTTCAGGGCACTCACTTCTCAGATACTACACTCATCTGGTTTCCCGTCTAGTAAATGGCCTCTCGGTTTCAATCTATTTTTTCTCGTTTCTCTTCATCTCCCAGAATCACAACATGGTGCTCCCCAAGACTCAATCGCTAGAATTTAGCTTTTTTTCTAGCCTTAAAACATCAAGGAGCTCATCCAATGTCAGGGCTTTAAACAGAATCGGTAAAGTGATGCATCCAAATGCATAGCTCCAGTTCCCACCACTCTTCTGAGCTACTGTTCTATTTGAAATCTCTACTAGGATGACCAATAGGCATCTCCAACCTAACATCACCAAAACTGGCCTTCCTCTCCAAATTCCGGCCGTCCTGTTATCTTCCCCATTGCAGCTAGCAGAAAATCCATCCTTGCAATTGTTCAGACCAGAAACATTCTTGACTCTTCTCGTTCAGAGCCCACAACCAGTCCATCAACAAATCTTGTAGGCTCTAGAATCTTAATTAACATAGCTCTAGAATCTGACCACAAATCACCACCTCCACTTACATCCCTCTGATCAAAATCACCACCCCTGGTCATCTGGATTACAAGAGCCTCCTGGAAGATCTTCCCGCTTTATCTTTGAGCAATTCTAGTATAGCTCAATAAGCATCCGAGCAGATCCCATTAAAACAAATCAGATGATATCATTTCTCTTCTCAAAACTCTTCAAAAGCTCCCAGTTCCACTTGGAACTGAAGCCAAATTTCATTTAATGTCTACGCAGTCTGGCCCCTGTTACAGCTCCAAGTTGGTCTGCAGCTCCATAATCGCTCTGCTCCAGTCAAACTGACTCCCTGGCTTTTCCCTGTGCATGTCCTTCCATGAGGGCTTTTGCTTTTACTATTCCCTCTACCTCGACTTCTCTTCCACATAACTTCACTATTCATTTCCTCAGCTTCTTTAGGTCTTTCTCCTCAGAGACCTTCCTTGACCTCCTTTTCCTGCCCCACTAACATTCTCAAAACTCTTTTCCTAATTTTTTCCTCTATAGCATTTATTGTCATCAGAAATGTGATGTATGTAACTTATTTTTATTGTCTTGTTTCCACTAGAATGTGAACTTTCTAAAGGCAGAGGATTTTGTTTTGCCAACTCATGCATTCCCAGAGCTGAGGACTGTCTCTGGCACATAGCACACATTCACTAACTCTTTGCTGAAAACATAAATGAATGGTTTCCTCATTAGCAAAACTTTCTGGTGCAAAAATAGGGAGAAAATTGACCAGAATATATATAGTTAGGTGCTGAGAAGTTATTATAAGAAGTGGTAATATGAAGTTATCTTTCTTAATCTATGGGTAGTGAAAAAATGTATTAATTTCATTATTGTTTCATTTACATATGACATATACATGTATATATGTATGTATTCCCTTACATGTATGAAAATTCTGCTTAAATGTGAGCTACTACACAATAAACATACTTTTAAGTGTTCTTGGATACCTGTGGAGCTTCTAGAAAAAGCAAATGCAAATTTCCCCTTGAAGACCATACAATAACGGTCATTTCATCATCAGATGAAATTGTGCAAAAATATGCACTCACAGCACAGATTTATTAAACATACAAGAAGCAAAGCTACCATAGGCATAGTTTATCAAAAACAAAACTAACCAAAAATTAAACTGTAATTAGACCACAAGAGGTTAAGATTATAAGACTAACTGGATGTATATCACAAGATGAACACATTTAAGTGACACAAATAATGAACAAAAATATGTGAAAGCAATAATATACTATCAAAAATGTTAAGAAATACTGGGAAGTAAAACAAAAAGGACCAACAGAAATGTTTTCCATGATGGTAGCGGTTGCACGGCTATACATACTTATTAAAACGCAATGACTTGTACACTTGATATTAGTCAAGTTTATTTTACGTAAATTATACTAAGGAAAGGTGATCTTAAAGGAAGTCATAGAAAGGAAAATTTTTGAAAATAAAGAGCAAAGGATGGTGTAAACAGTAGGTTAATGGCGACTTAGAAGAAAAAGCCAAAGAACAACACAAAATTCTTCCTTGAAATATAAAGAAATGGAAATAGGAAAGAGAGGGTAAGGGACAAGGAGAATGGGTAAGTCCCACCTATCTCTAACATGACAGCATAAGATTCATAATGATAAACCTGATACAATGCAGGATGGGACATGTTCAAAGTGAAAATGGATACAAATTTCACATCACTGATGGACCACCTCAGATGGAGGAGGCATAATCTACAGCAGTCAGACAAATACAAAAATTCCACAGCTCGACATAGAGCCGTAAAACTTCAAACCAGGCAAATGAGAAGAGTATTAAAAGCTGACAGAAAAAAAAATACTCGAAAGGAATAACTATTAGACAAGACAGAAAAAACAGAAATCAGAAGGTCATGGAGTAAAATGTTTAGTTTTCAGAGAAAATAACATAGAACTGAATACCTAAATAAATGATCATACAGAAATGAGGAATTATTATGACATTTTTATACAAATTCTAACCAAGTTTACCACTAACAAACTCACTGAAGGAACTTGTAAGTGCTGGAAAGACGGTTATGTAAGAAGTAATGATTACTTAGTTTCATAAAGCAACTAAATTCTATTTCCAATTTCATAACATGATTCTCATAATCCAAAGATCTTTTCAAACTTACTTGCATCATTTTACAGAGCACACCAAGCATGAATGGTTTTGCATCAAGATTAACCAAAACGTGAAGAGCTCTGAGAAAAATCTCCCGTGTACAACTAGGAATAATAACCATGATAGGAAAAAAAAAATGCTCATCATTATTTATTATAAAGGTCTCAAAAAATGAGGACAAGAGCATACAAAAGAAAGCATACTTCCTTCTGCATAACTGTGATAGGCATTTCTACTATTAAAGAAATCACAGAATGTTAGTACCCATTTATCTTCCTCTCTATCTTTGTCTATCTAGCCTGTAAGCTCCCCAGCAGTAAGATGGGAGAACTTGCTATAACATTTGGAAGTAACTTCATTTTTTTATTGCAAAAGCTATACTTTCTCACTCAAAATGTAAACAATTTTTAAACATAAAAAGTATCCATACTTGACTTTGCTTTTTTCCTATGCACAACTTTTCAGAATTATGATCATATTGACTCTAGAATTTTGTGTTCTAAACCTCCCAGCTGAGATGAATAGCACCTTTACAAAGCACCCTTCACTGGCTCCATAATACTCCACACCAGCTGAACAACACCTGCCTGCCTTTGTTCCTGCAGAGGACCTCTTCAGTGGCTACAAATTATGGACCATGGCTCTCATCTTTGTGTCTAAAACTGTTTGTGTTTTATGTTTCTATCTTCCATTTAGATTCCTACAAGTGGAATGACATATTCTTTAGCTTGGAAAGCCATATGGCTTTCTTGTAGGATATAAAAGGAAACGATGCTTCCAAAGACTCTTAACTTAGTGGCAGTGTAGCCTCTTCAAATTGCCACTAACTTGAGTCATCAGAGAGCCATTCAATCCAGAGTCTAAAATGAAGTGCCTCATAAAATGATTGGATAATTCCTACTTCTGAAGATCACTATAGTTTTTCTTTTAAAGATGTACTTTATTGGGGCGCCTGGGTGGCTCAGTGGGTTAAGCCGCTGCCTTCGGCTTAGGTCATGATCTCAGGGTCCTGGGATCAAGCCCCGCATCGGGCTC
>NW_019154112.1:12662293-12932866 GCF_002288905.1 Enhydra lutris kenyoni
GAGCCCAATGCAGGGCTCGATCCCAGGACCCTGAGATCATGACCTGAGCCAAAGGCAAAGGCTTAACCAACTGAGCCACCCAGGCACCCCACTATAGAGTTTCTTAAGGAGGAGTCCAAGGATCTAAAACTGCAACCTTATAAAAGAAATACATACACACACACACACACACACATATATAAAATCAACTCTCTCTCTATGTATATATATATCAACCTTATAAAAGAAATACATATATATTTCTTTTATATATAAATATATATAATTTATAATAATATATAAAAATATATATTCATATATTCTACATGAACAGCTATTCCTTCATGATGAGATCTGGCATACAAATAGACATCAGACAGATCTTGAATGGCAACTTTTGAATTTTTATAAGAAAAACAATAGGAATTTCAGCCTTCAGAGGACAAAATAGCTCTATTTGAAGAAAGCTTTTAAACCATTCTCTTAAGACAATGCATTTCAAATATATTAAATAATGGGTATTATAAATGGAACAAAATATGAGAAAAGGAGGAAATAGTCAAAGAGGAACCATATTCTCTAATATCAAAAAGATCTTGGGACACCTGGTTGGCTCAGTCGGTTAAGTTTCTAACTTCAGCTCGGGTCATGATCTCAGGGTCCTGAGATCAAGCCCTACTTAGGGCTCTGAGCTCAATAGGGAGTCTGTTTGTCCCTCTCGCCACTCATGCTCTCTCTTTCTCCCAAATAAATAAAATGTTAAAAAAAATGATTTCACCAGGCTGCTTTTGATCATGGTTTTCTGATAAATTCTAAAATTGTATGCATCAAATTATAAATAATTATTTCATTTCTCCCTTAATTTCTTCTTTTTATGTCTTCTCCTTAATTTTAGTATTAATCATTTTGGGGATGATGGAATTGGTTACTTAAGAAGCTGTCTGTTAAGTTGCATTTAACATATTTAGGAAAATACTTGAGATTAGTCTCTCCTCTCTTTATTTTCTAAATGCCTTCAGTATTCCTTTTTCTCATCTCACAGGCACGTACATATCTAAGGCATCCTGTGCAGCAACAGTCTTCAGGGCACATACTCTGGAGTCAGACTTACTGAATTCACTAGCTCTCTAATGTTGGACAATTTACATAAACTCTTGGGTGTTTCAGGTTTTCTACACATAAATGCAAATAATAACAGTGCCATTTCCCACAGCTGTTGTAAAATATTAAGTGGATTAATATCTGTCTTAAGAACAGTGTCAGACACATACATAGTATTAGTATTATCTGCAGTTTCTCAAATATCCAATTACATCATGGAACAGCATTCTTTTGTTTCTTAATAAGATACATATCTGGAATTTATACATAATTTCACTCATGCAACAAAAGTTTAAATAAAATGATGCAATTCTGCTGTCATTTGAGCTTATTAGTATTAGCAATTCTTTTCCCAGTCCTATGATGCTATGCTGGCTTTTGTAAATATTTTAGAAAAACAAAGTTCGGGTTATATATATGGTCAGTTTCACTCAACACTTAAAATTTTTATAGAAACAAATAAATAGTTGAGGCCATTAAGTCATGCCTTTGTAAAATATATTATCAAATGGCAAAATGAGACTGTCAATATATGAGTACAAGAGTATTTGACTAACATTTGTATTTAAATAATAAATACATCAATTAAGATAGTTTTGAATGAATAGTGTTTATTCAATTCAGTAAATACTTCAGAGTATCGTACATTGGGCCAACCATCGCAGGGTTAGAAAAATAAGTGAAGTGTAGTCCCTGACTTCTTGGTGCTTACAGACGAACGGAGGATAAAATTAATGTGCAAATAAACATGGCCTAAAACATGGTACTATAAATGCCCCAGGACAAGTTAAAAACAGAGAACTAGGATCTTTTATCCTAACAATCATTTATCCATTTGGTTAATATTTATAGAGCATTCACTATGACTTCTTCAGGTGCTTAGAATATAAAAATTAAATAAAAAATGGAAAAAAATCCTCACTTTAATGAAGTACATATTTTTATCGGTATATAAAATTTATATCCCAGCCAAGTAATTAGAAAGGGAATCCTAGGAAGGGAGCCTAATACAAGAGACCAGGCCTCTAAAGGACAGCTCCACATTCTTTACTGTCTTTCCTATTCTCATACTGCCCACAATATACGTGACTATTTGGGCATCATCCGTGTCTTTGTCTCAACTCTAAGAGACAATACTCTGTGGTCTTTGTTTTGTTCTAGCATTCTATTCCCAATATCCAAAACTGTGCCAGGCACACAATAAATGCTCAAAAAATTTCTGTCAAATAGGTGGACATAGAAATAAATAAAAGGATAGACAACTGAACTAAAAAAGAAAGGAGGAAGAAAACAGGAAGGAAAGGAGTGCGGGAGGAATGAAGGAAAAGAGGGAGAGAATTATTTTAATGAACTATTGTAATGGGAAGGAAGAAGAGTTTTATAGAGAAAGAAAAACATGGGGTGCCTGGGTGGCTCAGTGGGTTAAAGCCTCTGCCTTTGGCTCAGGTCATGATTCCAGGGTCCTGGGATCGAGCCCTGCATCGGTCTCTCGGCTCAGTGGGAAGACTGCTTCTCTTCCTCTCTCTCTCTGCCTGCCTCTCTGCCTACTTGTGATCTCTGTCTGTCAAATAAATAAATAAAATCTTAAAAAAAAAAGAGAAAGAAAAAGATGAGCAAGATACAGAGATGTGTACAGTTGCAATAGAATTAAGTGGGTTATATTAAATTAATAAGATGGAGAGTACTGGATGTAAGGTAGACCAGCCCTTCCATGGAAGGCTGTACATTCCAGGTCAATGCATAAGGCAATGGAAACGTTGGCAGAAAAATTATACAATCAATGTGAATATTTCATAACTCTATCCTAGAAGAGTTATAGATGGATTGGGGCAAGAAAAGAGATGGTATGAGCTTACAATAGCTCAGGTTAACATAAAGGTAATAAAAGTTGGATAGTGATAGTGGAGGGAAAAAGTACATAGTGACTTTGAAAAGAAGTCATGAAGGAAAATCCCATAGTCTAAAACAAACAAGAAGCAAAAGGGAAGGAGAAAGTGAAGTTTTGCTTTATAATTTCAGAGCTGATATTTATTAACAGAAAAAGAAAGAAGAAATAAATTTCCACGGGCAATGAGTTTTGCCTTGGGACCAGTGGTACCTCCAGGCAGAAATACCCAAGAGCAGCTGCATATATATGCAAGATGTCAGCTACTACCTATGGAGCTTTGAGAGTCAAGGTCCTAGAGGTTGCTGGCATAAACTCAATTTATGAGAGTGAATGAATATGCCAAAGAGAGTTATAGAAGGAGCACTCTTCTAAGGGTGCAATGTAGTTCCAGACAGAAGAAAGCAGGCTAATAAGGAAGACAAGGAGGGGAGGGTGCACACAGGATGCGCAGAGGAGTTCCAAGGAGCATGAATAGTGGAGAAGGGCAGAGAAAGCACCAGAGTGCAGGAATTGAGGAGGGGAGAGGTGAAAAATGGTCAGGCAGTTAGATGGTCATTGCAATGGGAATGAGCAGTTTTAATGGAGTGAAATGGCTGGAAGCCAGATTTTTTAAAGGGGTCCGCGAGTGCCATGGGGAGCATATCCAACCGGCAATGCGCAGCTGGTTACCAGTGAAGGTAGGTGTGTTCCACTGCTTTCAGATATAAAGGTGAGAAATAGGAAAGAAGTCTTTTTCTACTGCAGGCTGGCTAATTTCCTTAGCAGAATAAACAATATGCCACTCCTTCCATCATCATTGCTACAACAGATGACAGCTGTGAAATTTCTAGATAAAGAAGCATCTGCCATGTGCACTGTTCCTTTTAAGTCAAATGTTTTATATACTGAAACATGTACTTATCAATCTTTTATAGAAACACCGTAGATTTCCTTGAAATTTCTCTCTCCTCAGAGAGTTGGCTTTCTTTAAGAATTTGAAAGAAAGAAAGTCTGGAAGATTAAATAAAGAATGGAGAGGCTTTCTTGTCCTTAAATTTTCTGAATTTCAAATTTTTGTATTAGCGAAATATCATAACATTTCTTGGGTCCATCTGCCTGAGGCTAAGAAGACTTGATAGTTCATTCTGGAACTGCAGATAATTAGAGCTGCAAGTGATAAATAATTAAACCTGTATCTTTATGGGAGAAAAATGAGGTCCAAAAAAGTTTTGAGAGCCAAGATTACATAGCTGGTGGGACAGAGCCAACACTGGAGTCTTTTCCTCCTTTCCAGTAAAGCTTCCACATTAGTTATGCCACTGACTCTAAGTTAAAATCTCCCCCTTTTACTGTGGTTTCATTTCTCCAACAGTGCTTTCACACATCACAACACCTTGGATGGGACACTGGGAAAGGAAAGAGGAGGGAGGAGGGACTTAAGGATCTGCTGTGGGCCAGGCATGCTGCTGGATGTTTATCAGTCCCAGGCTCCTTCAATCCTCATTAAAGGAGGTGGGCACAGAGCTTCCCGTTCTGTATGAAGGTGTCGTAACACTAAAGGTCTGAGCCAACAAACTGTATCTAATTCCCAAGTCTGTGCTCATTTCCCATCCAGACTGCAAAGAGAGTGGGCGGATGGAGCGGCTGAGCGCCATGCTTTTGGTTTGCATTTTTGCCTCCTCTGGACTCTCTGGTCTGTAAGCCTCTCACCTAACATAGCAAAGGAGGAGGAACTGGTCCTGGTTACAAAAAGCTATTCTATTCCCTCAGATTGGCTGCTTTAGAAAGGAAATGAGAAAAAGAATAATTCGGTTACTCATTTTCTTTTCTATCTCCTTTCAACTCCAGCCAAAGACACAAATCACGACACTACACATTTAAACTACCAGCACAACTCTTATTTTACAGTAATGAGCAGGCACATGACAACAAAAACCGTGAAACCAGATCATGTTTATTCCTCAAAGTTCTCTCCTATAACTTTCCTACATGGATCATAACCACTCTTTTTAATTGCCTCTCTGCTGCTCACAAATGCATTTGGCTTGAAAATCAGCATGAAATAGAATCACAGCTACAATTTATGTAGGACTTCTCATGGAAGCCAGGCATTATCCCAGATACTATACAAACATTTTTGCCAAAACTTATAACCATCTTAAGGATTATTAGAAGGCCCATTTTACAGAATCATTTGGGATGTTGCTGGGCGTTGCACTAGGCATTGCTTACACGCAGTGTTTGTAATGCTTTAACTGGTAAGTACTCTCCTAGCATTCTAGTAGCATTTCTACATCAAAGGGGCTTTTTTTTTTTTTTTTTTTTTTTTAAAGATTTTTATTTATTTGACAGATCACAAGTAGGCAGAGAGGCAGGCAGAGAGAGAGAGGAGGAGGAGGCAGGCTCCCTGCTGAGCAGAGAGCCCGATGTGAGGCTCGATCCCAGGACCCTGGGATCATGACCTGAGCCGAAGGCAGAGGCTTTAACCACTGAGCCACCCAGGTGCCCATCAAAGGGGCTTTTTATACTACACAGGGGCACCAGCTGGAAAAGAGTATTCAGACGTGGTGGGGGGTGGGTAGCTAGCTAGAGGAATAAAACCAATGCCTTAAAGGGAAGGGATGTGAAATAGAGTCACAAATTTCACACCTACAAAGACAAGTAGAATAAGTACCTTTTCATCATTAATTATCTCACCATTGAATAATCCCTTGACTGTTGGCATTTATCTCAGTTACTGAAATACTGAGATACTGACACTAGATACTAAGTTTTTCTTCTACTCATTCATTCAACAAATAGGTATAAAATGCCAACAATGGCCAAGCACATGGCACTGCTATTGGGTTAGCTTCTAAGGAATACAGAGGTGAGTAAAACAGATGTTCTACATTCAGAAATTGTAGTCTAGCAGGGAAGAAAAGCATGCAATACCGACATATACAAGATCTAGTGTGTTGTGGAGATGAAAACCAAGGCTTATCTTCACAAGTCTCTTTGGGCTAGGAAATTTTCTCTACATATTTCCCAAATAATATTTGAGAGAATAGCATTTAGCAGTTTCATATCAGAGTAGTGAGCTGCCAACAGGAAATTTAGAAAGACATAATGGAACGGTATCCGACAGAGCCGAGTTTTGGTGAGGCCGGGGAGTCATGAGAAGCAAAACCCAGGTCTGGGCTAAGGAGGGCAAGCTGGGTGGCGTGCAAGCCAGGGTGCGAGGCTCCCAACACTGGAAGTCCCTTTAATTAAAGGGACTAAAGGGAGTACCAGAACATTTAGAAATAATTCATACATTGGTTTCTGTTTGGGTCTGGTTTTTTGCGCTTTCTTCTTCTCACTAGCTGTACCCTTTGTGTGATTATATTAGTAACTTTAAGGCAAAGTAAGTAGAACACAACTGAACCTTTCACGCAGTAGAAAAGTTGACTTGAGAGCCATAAACATTTAGAGGAAAATAAATAACATATTTATTTCATAAATAAGAATTTGCAAACCAAACTAATTAGAGCAAGGAGAAAAAAGCTTTCCTCTTTAATCTGGTTGTCATTAATGCTGTAGGGATTATTTTTGAACTCCTGTAGAGCTAATTACAAATCAATTTTCTATAATTAGATATTAATACTCCGTTATGTTTTCTAATAACTCTCCATTTAACAGTGTCATAACTCAGTACAGATTCTTAATCATTATCATGCTAATAAATAATCATAACTTTTATTTCAATAAGCATTGGCTATTTGTTCTAAACTAAATATTTCTAGGTTTATTTCAGATTTAATACATCTCAGTATATTGATGAATACCTAAATTGGTTATTCAGAGTCAATTTAGTTTTCAAATTCAAAATCAATGAAATAACATTATTTTCCTCTCATATAATATCAACTAATGTTTTATACTTTTAAATGGAAGCTTGTGTTCACTGTATTTAATTTTATTTGATCTTTTATTTTATTATATTCTTCTTCCAGGGATGGATCTTTGATTGATTTCTCTGGGACCTTTCAAAACTAAAAACAGAAGAAAAGATGCTGGAAGACTTCCTTTCCATATCTGCCCACACTATCAAAGATTTTCTTTCAAGGTATACAGTTTTATAATAATCAGATTAAAACTAAAGCACATATGCTCCAACAAATGGAAAAGAAAGCTGAAAAACATGAATGGATCCGATTTTTAAAGGCTTCTTAAGTTTATTAGATAAACTATAACATCAAAAGGCAATTTTCTCCTGTTATCATATTCTTTTTCAAAAATATTTTGTTCTAAAGTATTTTTATATTCTAAAATTATGACATGGTGGACCACTATAATTTTAGAGAAACTACAAGATATTCTGGAAGTTCTTTATTTTGAGGAGGATAACATTTTGTAGTTGAAAAGCTTAATACTGCTCTAAAGACAGTATATAAAATGATTTTAAGAATCTGGTGAATAAATCTATCAAGTTCAGTATGACAAATATATGCATTATTACATATTGTATCAGAATATAGCACTAACATAATCAAATTATTACACTGTTTTAGAAAATATGTAAAACAATGCAAATATTAAAATTTTGTGGAAGATTTCTGGTTGTATATCTTTAACATACGTCTTTTTTTTGCAATTATATGTGCAAAATGTGTAAGACCTGTGAGTTTTTTTCCTTTGGCTGAATTTCATAATTCAGGAAGAGTTTTCATGGACCTACTATATCAAACAGGAACCATACTCACACATATATATAGGTATTCATGGTAATCAAATCAGTCATATGTGTGTATTCTGAAAGATGAATGTTTAGTACTAAAAGTATTTCTGGGTTAGTAAAAGCAATACCTAAGAAACTAAATATTCTCTTTAGGAAACTGATAAGAAGGGTCTCCTAAATCAATAAAATTACAGAGAATGCTGTTTTACTTCTTTCTGAAATATTAGACAAGTTCAGTTTACTTTGACAAATGTAGCCTGTTGGCTAATTAAACCAATGCTAATGACCTGATACAAAGATTTACAACTAAGTAAGGCCCGTGTGTTGAGATTCAGTATTTAGCGTGTGACTACCATAAACAAAGGAAAAGATTAAGAACTGAAATTTAAGTTCTGACTCAAACTGTATTGAATACTCAGAGCATCTGAACAAAGGGGCCTAAGGATAGGCTAACAGATGGGAACAAAACACTCTGTTATTCATGGCAAGTCCAATTATTTTCACTGTCTGGCTCCTGCATGCTCTAAGTTAATATGAGCGTACATACCTGCTACATGGTATTATCAGGTCCAGTATCTGATACGTTTGGAAGTCTGTTTGTACCTGTGACTATCTGACATATTTAGCTGATGCTATACCAAGCACAATTTAGCCCAGTGATTAGAGAAGTAGTGTGCTATATTGAGGATGCTAAGAACATTTAGATTCTCTGGACTCAATTCTTAAAGAACCCCTATGCAGCAATCTTTGTCCATTGTCTTATGGGAGCAACATTCACAATTAAGCACCTAATAAACGACTGTGATGAGAATAAGCCTCATTGTATTATACAGGCCACTGTCTTGTACAATCATTCCCAAAGGAACTGTTCACATTAGGCAAGGCACAAAGGATAAGTAACTATGACAGTGCTACTATTATTTATAAGTACCATTAAAGTTCTTAAAATTCTTCTACTACCATTGGCAATTAATAAAATCATCCAATATACAAAAGTATTTAAACTCTTTGAAACACACATATTTACAAAGTAGATATTCTTTTTTAAAAGTGAAATCAGAAATAAGAATTAAGATAGAATTATGACCCTCAAACATATTTAATAATGTAAATACTTCTATTATCTATAAGCTTTCTGCCACCCACAGGATAAATGTCAAGCTTTGCTAGTCTGGTATTTAAGAGTCTTTATAACTGGGTCCCAACCAGTTAGACGGTAGTATATACCACTACCCATGTGAGGTTTCAGCAAAAGCAAGATTAGTCTACTAATTTACTCAGTGTCTCCAAAAAACACTTTACACATTGCAAGCTCATACTTTTGCTCATGCCTTTCCCTCTGCACCTCTTGCATCTGCTCAAACCCCACAAGCCATAAAAGTACTAGCCGAATCATTCTAACTTTACCGTTATAATCTTTATCTACTACAACTAAAAATTATCTCTTCCTAACTACACTCATATTCACTGACTCGATCACTCAAGTTATATTTATATATTTAATAATACATCTGTTTTTTGCATGTCTATCTACCATCACCTATCTATCTGTATAGCTATATTATATCACATTTATGCCATAGCATACAGAAAAGTGCCTTGTCCATTCTGATGTTCTGATAAAAGCGCCTTGTCCATTCTGATGTTCTGATAAAAGCGCCTTGTCCATTCTGATGTTCTGATAAAAGCGCCTTGTCCATTCTGATGTTAAGCAACTGTTTTAAAAAAAATGGACTGACTTGTCATGATGATAAAGCCGATACCAAAAATAATAATAATCATGAAACACACATTCTAGTTAGATCCATATCATATAGGTTTATGCCATATATGAACTTAGGTAATTTTCTTTGTTCATATATAGATGTAGAAAACTCAACAGGATTCCAGTACATATAAAATGCAAGAGTCTAGGAATTAAAATTATCCCAGATTATTAATAGTTCAAATGAATGGAAACAGATATGTGTTAAGTTGATATGAAGGTAGAGCACAGTTGTATATTCAGGCATTAACTAGCTATTGACCATGTGAGGTTAAATGGAGGTTTTTTTTTAATCAATTTTGGAAGATATCTTTATATTTAAAATAGTCCTCATAAAAAGCAAAGGGTGAGGAACTATACAATGAATCGACATTGTTATTTTTATCAAATAATTTAAAAAACATAGTTAAAATTCCTAAAGCAGATGTGTTGAAAAGCACCGTTTAAAATATCATTTTAGGGGCACCTGGGTGGCTCAGTAGGTTAAGCCTCTGCCTTTGGCTTAGGTCATGATCTCAGGGTCCTGGAATGGAGCCCTTCATCGGGCTCTCTACTCAGCGGGGAGCCCGCTTCCTCACCTCTCTCTGCCTAACTGTGATCTCTGTCTGTCAAATAAATAAATAAAACCTTTAAAAATATATCATTTTATTAATTTGTTTTCTAACTACTCACTACCAGTTTAGAGAAAAATACTGCTATTCTTTCTTTTTCACCTGACCCTTTTACCAGTGTCTGTTTCCTTTCTACTTTTTTTTTTTTTTAAAGATTTTATTTATTTATTTGTCAGAGAGAGAGAGGGAGAGAACGAACACAGGCAGACAGAGTGGCAGGCAGAGGCAGAGGGAGAAGCAGGCTCCCCACAGAACAAGGAGCCCAATGCGGGACTCGATCCCAGGACGCTGGGATCATGACCTGAGCCGAAGGCAGCGGCTTAACCCACTGAGCCACCCAGGCGTCCCTCCTTTCTACTTTTAAAGATACTTTCATAATCCCTTCTTTTATTGTTCTTACTCTACCTATTTTATTTCTGTCCCAAACATGTTCCATATTTAGACTCTTCTCATAATATTTTTCTAATTATTCTTTCTTAATAGTCTTTCACTTAACTTCATTGTGATCTTATCATTGTCTATCTCATCACTATGCATTGTATTTTTCTAAGGGTTTTTATTTATTTGACACTGAGATAGAGAGCACAAGTAGGCAGGGCAGCAGGCAGAGGGAGAGGGAGAAGCAGGCTCTTGCAGAGCAGGGAGCCCAATGTGGGGCTCGATTCCAGGACACTGGGATCATGACCCGAGCTGAGGGCAGCAGCTTAACTGACTGAGCCACCCAGGCGCCCGCATTGTTTTTCTTATCCCCTTGCATGTATTGTGCAACCAGAGAAAACATTCAAAATCATCTATCTCAAACCACTTCTCAAAGGAGAAAAGTGAAGCCTGGAAAGACGGGTGGACCTCCTCTGAGTCAAAGTGTTAGTGACAGTGGTAACTGCACAGGAAGTCTCCTGACTTCCACTAAACATCATCATGTGGCCACTCAGCCTCAAAAATCTACAACTCAGTCATTTTTGGATAAGCACCTACTTCATGCCAGGCCATGTCCATGGTAAATAACTGAAGGTCTTATCATTATTGTAGTGTTCATGGCAGTGATTGTCAATGGGCTGGGGTTGGTGATTACTCCTCACAGGAATCACAGTCTCCCAACACAGCCTAAATTCCTTACTAGGAGTAAGATGGCTGTTGGTCACTAATCTCTTAAGTGATTTTCCATTTATGCTTCTCATAATAACAATAATAACAGAATGAACATGAAATTGGTGCAGTACCAGAAAATATTTAAATATTAACATCTTTGGGTACCTATGAGGAAGCTAAAACTTCTAACTCATATGGTATAACCAGGCACCCACAAAATTCTCTTACTCCAAAGCTTAGAGCACTTTTGCAGAAAAAATAAAAATGAACTTTTCACTAAATAATATATGCTAAAATATGTATTTTTTGACATTAAATTTTCAAAGCTTTGAAAAGAATTGTCTTGATTTGCATAATATCCTTGTGTTGCAATTCAACTTCAAACATTAGAGGGAAAAGAGGCAGAGATTAATATGTTTTTAACACAGATTAAAATGTACCTGTCAAAAAGAGCTCCATAGGAAATGTGTTTTTTCATTAATAATCAATATTTTCAACACTGATATTGGTAATATTTTTTTAAATGAAGGAAATCCAAAATTAGCATTTGGCCTTTGGGACTGCGAATTCATCTCTTGCTTTTTTATGCTAATTTTTTTCTTAAATGAGAAAATGTATTTAAATTATATAAATAGAGAAATAGGGTTATACTCTCAGAAGTCATAATTAAAATATCCCCCCAAATGTATTTTTTTAATTTAAGGAAAATCACTACTAACAATGATCAAGCACCAACCATTATCTATTATTCAGATTGCATATAGGTATTTGCCTGAACAAAATTTGTTTCAACATCAATAGGTTTATAGCAAATATGTTGGCATGCAAACAGTGTTGGTATTCAAATTCGTAAAATAATTTTTATGCTTCAGAAATTCAGAGAGAGGCTGTACCTACACAGCTTAATTTTTGTGTTACTTAAACATTAGTTACTAAACTCATCATGTAGATTCTCTTAAAATAAAATCACTCTGTAAGTAAAAAGTCATCTTATCCTAAAATTCTCCTGCTGGCGTTTTAAGAATGCACCTTCAAAAAGTAGTGAACAGAACAGGGTAAGTAAGTCTGCAGTGTTTCTGCTTTTCAGTGGATTCCACATAAAAAGTTTATTTTCTTAAGAGTGTTCAGTGTTCTACACTCTTCTTAATGCTTAAAGACAAGCCATTATATATTAATAAAATTTCTAAGCCAATATAATTTTTTTTCAATCAGGCCATAGGTCAGAATTTTCAATTAACTTTTCATTTTAATTCAATAGATTGCAAACTTCAGTGGCAAGAAGATCATTTCTCGGGTGCTCATGAAAAATACAGATCCTTGAGCCTCAACCAAAGGAATCTGTGTTAGCAGATATGAAGTAGCATAGGAGAAGCTCAACTTTAACAAACCCATAGTGTTACTCCTTCCAGGTTGTCTTCAGAACACACTTGGAAAAATCCTGTTTTAATTAATTCTCTGATAGCAACTACCTATGCAAGGACCTTCTGTTATTCACTAAGCATTCATTGTATTTCTTTCTTCCCTTTGTCTCCTTTCCATCTCTTCTTTTTCATCTTTCCCTTTCTCCCCCTCCTTCCCGATGATAGTCTCCATTGAATAGATACAAAATGTACTTTATATGAGTTATCTTGTATAGTATCTCTTGGATGTTAATGTATGCTGAGAGATACCATAATATATACATAATTATGACATCTGAAGACGACCTTGATATTCCATTTCATCCATTCATAGCATAAATTACTTAGGTGCAAAATAAAGACTGTTTGGAGGATAAAAAAGATACAGTCTGGATAGTATTGAAAATGAACTAGATTGAAAAAAAAAAACAAAAAACCTTTAAATGTACCTGCTAGTTAGAACTAGCAAATGGAAGGTCTTGAAATGTGAGGCATTTTTCTCTGACCAGAGCATACTGGTAATAAGCCTGTCAGACTGAGAACCGTTCCAGTAACATTATCTGGACTAAAAGCCAAAACTCTACTTTGTATCCAGCTGACAAGGTGATAAATGACATCAACAAAACAAGCACTTCTCCCTTTGATTGTATTTCTGACACCACTAAATGTCTGGTCAGAAACTACCATACTAGAAACCATAGAGCCTGATTTAATTTTATTTGGCTTTATTTTTCCAAGGATAAAAAGGAAATTAGATTCATCTGGCCTTGAAATATTCTTATTGAACGAATTTTACAAATATTTTAGAGCTTTCTTAAAAGCACAACTAAGTTATTGTGACTAGATATTAAAGTCAGGAAAAGCAAATGGGAAGTAGCATACTTAATAAATATTTTCATAACTGTCCATCCACAAATCTCAACTATTAACTAATGATAAATTTAACCACTGAGCTGTTCTCAGTGGTTGCACTTATAAAGTGGCACATTATCCCCTAGGAAAAAAAAAAAACTCTAGTTGGTTTTCTTAATGTTTCACAGATTTCTGAACCTTCACTTAAGTAAACTCCACATAAGCCTTTTTTAAATGCTATAATCTGAAAGAATTCTGTCTACAAGCTACTTATAATACGGATGCTGCTGCCTGTGTATCATTATCACACTGTCTCTACTTTTATTTTGAAATTTATGATAAAGTGACAGAATACACCACTAGTCACTGGCATGTTAAGATAAATTAATGACCATTTCAATATGCTATGAAAGGTACATTTTCCAAATAACCATTGTCTCAAATTGTTTATAACTAAAACAGTTTTATTTGAGATATTTTATAATGGGTTTAAGCAAATTCATAACTTATGCTAAAGAGCTGGATTTTTTGTTCTGTTTTGTTTTTGTTTTGTTGTTGTTGTTGTTGTTTATTTGTTTTACTGAGATACCACCTCATACCTGTCAGAATGGCGAAAATCAAAAACACAGGAAACAACAGGTATTGGCGAGGATATGGAGAAAGGGGAACCATCCTGCACTCTTAGTAGGAATGCAAACTGGAGCAGTGTAGATGTTCCTCAAAAAGTTCAAAACAGACTTGCTTTACCATCCAGCAACTGCACTACTAGATATTCACCCAAAGAATACAAAAACACTAATTTGAAGGGGTACATGTACCCCAAAGTTTATAGTAGCATTATCAACCATAGCCAAATTATGGAAAGAGCCCAAATGTCCATTGACTGATGAGTGGATAAAGAAGATGAGATACACATGCACGCGCACGTGCGCATGCACACACACACACACACACACACCGTGGAATATTAATCATCCATAAAAAAGAATGGAATCTTGCCCTTTGCAATGATGTGGATGGAACTAGAGAGTTTTATGCTAAGTGGTATAAGTCAAAGAAAATACATATGATTTCACTTGTATGTGGAATTTAAGAGAAAAAAAAATGATCATAGGCGAAGAAAAGAGACAAACCAAGAAACAGACTCTTAACAATAGAGAACAAACTTAGGGTTACCAGAAGGGAGCCAGGTAAGGAAATGTGCTAAATAGGATAAAGGAGGGCACTTGTTACGATGATCTTGTTGTGTGTGAGTTGAATCAATAATCACAAAAAATGATCACCTGAAACTAATATTATACTGTATGTTAAGTGGAATTTAAAAAAAAAAAAAACTTAAAAAAAGTTAAAAAAATGTTCAAATAGGCTAAGTCGTGTTACATCACTGCTGTTAGGAGTATAACTCTACATAATTTTTTTAATGTTCAGTCAACAAATATCAGCCTCAAAAATATGCACACCTTCAACATCATTTTAGAAATTTATTCTGGGTAACTAAAAAGGCAACACCCATAGTGACAGAGGTGCTCACCATAGCACTGCAATGAATTAAATACATTCTAAAAGTGCAAAAGTAGGGGCCTACTTTAAAACTATGGTATATTCCAGGAATGCTCAGTGGCTCAGTCGGTTAAGTGTCTGACTCTGGATGTCAGCTCAGGTCATGACCTCAGCACGATGGGATCCAGCCCTGCATCAGGCTCTGCACTCAGCACAGAGTCTGCCTGTCCCTCTCCTTCTGCTCTTTCCCCCGCTCTCTCTCTCTCAAATAAATAAATAAAATCTTAAAAAAACAGCTATGATATACTCCAAGAAGAAAATACTATACAGATAATTCTGACTCATAGAAGTGAAGGCTGGTCAAAATGTACTATTATAAAATGTCTGATTATAATTTGTATACTCTTATTATGCGTTATGTGGTCACATTTTTAAAAATATACACATAACAGATTTATACGCACGTTTGTATAAATAGAAAGGAAGATAGATATTTAAAATATTCAAAATACATTCTAATACATTAACAGTTATTGTATCTGGGAAATGGAATTATAAGTACTTTTTCTTTTTAATTCAGACTGCTTGCTGATTTATAGCTCTGCTATAAACATGAGTATTTTGTAAATAAACAATATTGAGAGTATTGTGTAAATTTTAAAATACCAAATCTCTAGAGTATAATATCACAATTAAAATAAAGATTTAAAAGATTTTAGCAACATAAACAATTCTGTTTGGAAAAATGTGAATACACAAAATTGCATACCTGCTAAGACTCCAAATTTGGATATAAAAGTTATCTAGAATGGAACATAGGACATTGATACTAATGATTTAGTACTAGGTTCTGGAATTGAGTTTTGTTGTGTGTGTGTGTTTTTTTTTTTAACATTTTAAATGTTAATACCATTATAAAGCTGTTTGGAAAAAAAGTCTGAGTTCAAGTATGTATATCCAAAATAATAGTTATAAATATGAAAGGCCTGTCCTAATGTTTACACATTCAGTAGTTCTTTATTTCTGAATGTCTGGTATATGGGTAAGGTCATTACTGACTATAAAACTAGAATGTGGGCAGTGACTACATGAGCCTAAGTATTTAAATTAAAAGTTAACAAGTGTAATCATATGGATATTTTATTTATATTTGTGTATAGGCAATGGCATGATGTCTATATATTTTTAAAAGGACAAAAGCAAATACCGGGAGTTGAAAAGTAATCCATCAACACTTAATACCTTAATTATATCAATCATAACACTGAATATGCAAACACTCTTAGAATCCTAAAACTGCACAAGAAATATCATATAATGAGTTTAAGTGTAGAAAATAACTACCATGGCATCATTATTTCATTTACAAACATCCATAATACACAACCATTGTGTTAGACTCTGGCACGTAAGTTCCTTATTCAGTCACATTAAGACACAGTCCCTGCCCACTGAACAGTATGATCTGGTTCTCCCACAGTTCAATGAACTAAGTGTATGAACTTTTATTTCTGGCCTCAAGGCCTTCAGTGGGCAAAAATTGCAGACTGTTCCTTGTGGGATGGAAGGTTAGTTCATGGATTAATATAAAATAAGATGGAATTTTCCCCATACAAGTCTTTCTTAAACATTTAATTGCACTCATTAGTGGGAAGGAGTTCAAGAAAGTAAATAAAGTAAAATCAGACTGAGGAAAGAAGCAAGCTATAAAGATGAGTGATCAATGGTTTTGGGGGATTAACAATTTGTTTTCGTTTTTTTTTTTTTTTTCCTTTTTTTTTTTTTTTAAGATTTTATGTATTTGAGAGAGAGAGAGAGAGCACAAGAAGTGGAGGGTCAGAGGGAGAAGCAGACTCCCTGCTAAGCAGGGAGACTGATGTAGGACTTGATCCTGGGACTCCAGGATCATGACCTGAGCCGAAGGCAGTTGCTTAACTAACTGAGTCATCCAGGCTCCCCAGAGATTAACAATTTGTAAAATGTTCATACTCGATCTTGTTGAGTGTGCATTCAGAGTATTGACTCATTTTAAGGTGACAGTTTTTCAGAACCGTGGTCTACATACTAAAATAGAATGAGAAATCAGAAAAGTCAGAAAAGACAAGTCATTTAAGGTAAAAAAAAAAAACAAGAACTACAGCTAGTATTAATTGAATTGGAATGATTTAACATGCAAAATAAACATTGAGAATATGCTTTAAAATAGTGATTTAAGGGGCGCCTGGGTGGCTCAATGGGTTAAAGCCTCTGCCTTCGGCTCAGGTCATGATCCCAGGGTCCTGGGATCGAGCCCCGCATCGGGCTCTCTGCTCAGCGGGGAGCCTGCTTCGTCCTCTCTCTCTGCCTGCCTCTCTGCCTCCTTGTGATTTCTGTCTGTCAAATAAATAAATAAATCTTTAAAAAAATTTATTTAAATTTTGTTATAGTAATTATGAAGATAAATAATTTCCCCTAATTACTGCAAATTTACCATTTAAATTGCAGAGAAACTATTTTTAATTCAATTTCTGTCATTAATTCCTTTTATGGAGACAGATCAAATGAAGGAATATTATAAAATTCCCCTTACCAAAAGCTTTAGTGGAGGAAAGACTATCATCAAATAAATCAATACTTAGTGGTCATTTACGCTGTACTAAGCACAGTGAATGCAAAGATTAATATAGACCCTAATCTAACTGAGGGAATTGTATAATGGGAAACAGAAAAACTTTTCAAAATACTTCCAATATATGGTATATTATTACTACAAATTGTAGTTCACATATATTGTGCTAAGGCAACATGGAGACAGTTACTAATTTTCCATGTAATAATCAGAGGAAGCAAGTGACACAGTGGGAATGACATTTGAGAGATAATTTGCAAAATAGGCATGACTTTATCAAGTTGAAGAGTGTGAACAACCTTCTAGACAGAAAGTAACAGCATAGTCCAAGGCCTGAAGGTATGAATGTATGTGATATTTTGGAGGCCTTCTGGTGTGGCTACTAAAAAGTTTGTATGAAAAATGGCTAACAGACACATGAAAAAATGTTCATCATCACTAGCCATCAGGGAAATTCAAATCAAAACCACATTGAGATACCACCTTACACGAGTTAGAATGGCCAAAATTAACAGGACAGGAAACAACAAGTGTTGGAGAGGATGTGGAGAAAGGGGAACCTTCTGACACTGTTGGTGGGAATGCAAGTTGGTGCAGCCACTTTGGAAAACAGGGTGGAGATTCCTTAAGAAATTAAAAATAGAGCTACCCTATGACCCTGCAATTGCACTACTAGGTATTTACCCCAAAGATATAGATGTAGTGAAAAGAAGGGGCACCTGTACCCAATGTTCACAGCAGCAATGGCCACAGTCGCCAAACCATGGAAAGAGCCAAGATGCCCTTCAACAGACGAATGGATAAAGAAGATATGGTCCATATATACAATGGAATATTATGCCTCCATCAGAAAGGATGAATACCCAGCTTTTGTATCAACATGGACAGAACTAGAAGAGATTATGCTGAGTGAAATAAGTCAAGTAGAGAGTCACTTATCATATGGTCTCACTTTTGAAGCATAAGGAGTAACATGGAGGACATTAGGAGAAGGAAAGGGAAAGTGAAGTGGAGTAAATTGCAGGGTGAGATGAAGCATGAGAAACTGTGGACTCTGAGAAACAAACTAAAGGTTTTGGAGGGGAGGGGGGTGGGGGGTTAGGTGAGCCTGGTGGTGGGTATTAAGGAGGGCACATATTGCATGGAGCGCTGGCAGTGGTGCATAAACAATGAATCTTAGAACACTGAAAATAAAATAAATTTTAAAAAAAAGTTTGTATGAAAGTTAGATTGTATTAAGATTGGGAAAGGCCATGAAGTTTGTTATGTAGGTAATGAGGAGCCCCTGATGATATTTCATGAAAGGCATGAATTATCAGACCTGGCCAACTAGAACCTTAGCTCCTAACACACAAGGAAAAAAGTCAGAAATAGGAGAGGATACTGGAAGATCCATACCCTTAAAACCAAAAGTTGTCAGTATTTCATGAAAGAACAGTGCTTGACAGTACTGAATGATGAAGAACAGTGAAAATGAGAACAAAAATGAGAAGCGGTGGTTTGGACTTCAGCACCATCTCAGTGGTGCCGTGGAAGTAAAAACCTGAGTACACGGAACTGAAGAAGAAACAGAAGCAAGGTGAAGTCGTGTGTGTCAACTACCATTTGCAAAAATTTGCTCACCAAATAAAAAACATGCAATGAGTAATGTGGCAGTTGTTTGAGAAAGAGGCAGAAATCCTGAAAGACACTGTTGTTTAAAATAAACAAGAGAAAAAGCAAGTGTTCTGTAGGATGATAGGAAGGAAACAGTGGAAAATAAGCTATCAAAGGTATGAGAGAGAAATATGGCAAAATCCCAGGTGAGGAAAGGAAAGCAACTGAGAACACAGGTGTAAAATTTGGAAGGTGACACTACTTTGTGGGAGAGAGAGAGGCTGGAGAGGGCACATGGGGATATTTGGAGGTTGAGGGATATAATTTGGTAGAGTTCATACCCAACAACTGGTTTTTCAGTAAGTTAGTTGAATGACTGGTAACAGTAGTAGGATTGAAGGGTCGAAAAGTGTAGTGAGATTTTAATTGGCTGCTTTGGGCAATGAAAATATATGCCATTTGGATAGGAAAGGGACAGCTAAGTAGCCTGGAAGACCCTATGAAGACAGAGATTATGAGTTGTATTGGAGTCAATAAGTAGTTACCAGATTCTCAGATGAGCTGACATTTGATATGGGTCATTAAAGAAGTCATAGGATTTCAATAAGTAAAGAAAGATGATAAGGGCATTTCAATAAGAGAAATAAACATAAAGGCCTAGAGAAGACTAAGTATGTGAGGTTTATAGGCAAAATAATATGGGGGCAGTTGTCCAATAAAAGGTATATGGTAGAATATTAAAAAGAAGAGAAAAAAAGATTATGTCTAGAAGGGCACATGGGACACCACCGGAAAGACAGATTGAGATAGATGGAGAGGACCCTGAGTGCCACATAAAGAAACATGAAATTCATTCTGTGGCAAATGGGGGAAAGGTTTTAATAAGGTGATTGAATTAGCAGAGGATTTTTTAACAGGGTAACTCTGGTAGGAATGTGGAAGCCAGACTTGATTGATGGAGACTGTATTTATGTAACCATCTACCTGGAAAATCTTATTTCCAGCCATTTACACCAATAAATTCTAAAAACTCTAACATGCTTTACAAAAGCCATTGGTTTAACCAATTGAGTTGATTCATTAATCAAATAATTAGTTCAATTAGATTTGTGTTTCAGCTGACAGTTGTTTCAGTAAATACACATTACTATGAATTTTTTGTTACACTAGGCTATTCTTCACAAGACCCATGAGTATTCAGAAATTAAATATTAAGATTTTACATTCCCTTTTAACATTTTTTGAGTCCCCCATCCTCTAATCAGATGTGGTCAAAACCATTGCTTCCACATTACAAGCGAATACAATTTGAAACTTGAAACATAAAGAAATTAACCAATCATCTTCCTACTTTTCTTTCTGCTTACATAATGTGACGCAACCACATATTGCCATGTTTGCTTCCCATATCAAGTAGTGTTCTTGTTTCCAAGAGTACAGTAAAATTAATTCACCTACTCAATGTATTTAGACTGTACTTAATATTCAGTTACTGTGGCATTTGTGTTTGTGCATGTGTGTGGGCGTGCACGCATGCCTGTGTGTCTGTTTACTTAATTGGAAAGAGAAATTGTCTGAGATTTGGAGATTTGGGTATATGTCTAAGTTCTACAGAATTGAGCTTTGTGCCCTTAGATGTAATCAGTTAAATTTATTGTATTTTAATTTCTTCAAGCAAAAAATAAAGGAGCTGGATTATTTGCTTTCCTTGCCTGAGGCTCTAAAATACATTCATTTTTAAAAATCTGCTTCATTATTGTGGGCTTTCAGTGTCTTGCAAATCCTATAATCTATGTGGCAAAAGGTTCAGCTTAATTGTAGGCTGTGTCCTCTGCTGTGGTTCAGACATGTCTGGACCATTTGTCAAGCTAATGGGACAGACTGGAGAGGAGTGGATTTATGCATTCCATGTGAGTATTCTTCTTTGGCTTAACAAAGAAAGGGTGAGCACTGTGTGCTTGGTTAATAATTATTGGGGAGATCAAAAATGGAAAGGATAGGATAGAGACTTTCTTTTTGCTGAGTCTGGAATCTGTTTGAAGTCCCAAAGTGAAGGAGAGTGATGCTGATAGTCTCTAAGAAAAAAGCATGACACTGAGCAGGGGAGAGAAACATTTTTGTTAAGAACAGAACGTTTGATGAACCCATGCCCTGGGAACACCAGGGCAGAGGAGTGGACCTTTCCATTATACACATGGGCAACAAGCAATCAAAATAATTAAATTAATGTTATACATATTAATTAAGCCTATACACATGGGCCAATGGAGCTAGAGAAAACTGAAATTAAATTTGGTCATGATCTCATCAGCAGCACAGACTTCTTTCTGCTTCTGTCGCAGAATGAAGTATTTTTATTCCACAGTTTGTGGGGTAAGTAAGTAAGCAAGCCTACTTGGCCAAAGGCATTTCTGGCTCTGAAGTCAGCTGCTTGTTCTTCCCCCTCCTCTCTCCGTTTAGACACACATCTGTCTTTGGTCCCACGACAGCTATTTTCACCCATAATGATATTCTTCCTTTTGTACAATAATTTCATATAAACTAGTCTTGATTCATGTTTGAGCTAGTGCAAAATCAGAAGCCTGTTAATTTTTAAAACTCTGTCCTAACAATGTTCAACTTCTCTGACATGTCAGTAGCAAATGGCATAGTTGCCCATACCCTGTTTCTAGTAAAATGTTTATTACTGAAATTCAGAGCTCAGATTCTCCAAATTTCTCCCTGTTTCTTCCTCCTCTCCTTGCTAGTGCTTTCCTGATTCTGATTTTTGTAGCATTCCTCCAGGCTCCGTGTTTCTCTGCCTGTTTCCATCATATGTCCTCCTCGAATCTAGGTGATCTCAATCGAAGATATGCTGATGATTCCCACATTGCCTCCAGCTGGAGTCTCTCCTAACTCCAGAGGAAGATAACCAACCACACACCCACTCTCTCTAAATAAATGTCCAGAAGGCATCACAAGCTAAACATACCCAAAAACGAACTCTTCATTTTCCCTCCTCCCTAGTCCCCCCAAATTTTGCTCTCCCCATACTGTAACTGCTCAGGCCAAAAATCTAGTATTCCTCCTGGATCTTTTTCCAAACATTGAACTGAATCTGTCCACATATCCATCTATCGATAGACACACTGAATCTAAACACTCCTCAACTCTTCACCCTCTCTCTAGTCCAAGACACCATGCTATTCCTCCTAAAATGCTGAGAGAGCTTTCTCACTAGTCTTTCTGCCTCTACTCTTGCCTCTTGCATCCATTCTCTATGCCCAGCAGCCAGCGTGATCTTTTACTTACAGACACAAATCAGAGCATGTCACTCTGATGGTCAAACCCTTCAGGATTTCCTTTTCAAATGGCATAAAATCCAAACTCTTCTCTACTACAAGGTCACTTCCTATCTCTCTGAAATTCACTTCTTACCCTACTCTCCACTTTGACACTCTCCATTCCATGCCCAAACCACTTCTGTTTCGCGGTGTTGTTTGCCACTGCTCACTCTGCTTAAACCGTTCTTTCAGATCTTCACACAGGTGACTGTTTCGGTCTTTTCTCCAATGAAACAGCACCTTCTCAGAGAGGCCTGTTTCTAACTGTCTTAGCTAAAATAGCATCTGCAGTGCACATCCTCCTTCTATCTGCCTACCTGCTTCAGTTTTCTTAGTATAACTTACAACTACCTGGCATTACATAGTTTTTTTGCACATTATCTGTTTTCTCTGTAAGTGTAAACAGAAAATCAGTCTGCTTTATTTTTTATATATACAGCACCTAGAGCAATACTGACATAGAGTAAATACTTAACGGTATTTTTTAAATTAATGATTAACTATTTTCCCCCAAACCTCTTTATTGTGCATTCCCTGTCTTGGTGGGTGGTACCACTTCTTATTCTTCCTCCACAGCATGAAATCTAGAAGTCATGTGTGGCCTGTTTTCCTCACTACTGAAATCCAATGAGCCAGTGGTTTCTAGTAAGATTCTCCTTCCAAAAATAATCTTCTCTTCCCTTCTCTATGGCACTGCCTTGCTGTAATGATGTCTATGCTTGTGAGTTTGTGTGTTTCTGTTTTAACATTTTATTACCTGTGTTTGGATTTTGTAGCAATTTCCTCACTGGTCTCCCTTATCTAAATCTGGACTCCTTCCCCCTCCCTTTACCCAAAAGTATTCAATGTTTTCTATGCTGTGAGTCTGTTCAGTTATATTTCTTGCTCTAAACCCTCCACTGTCTCCCAAGAGCCCAGAGGGAGATGTCTGAGGAATCAGATGGATGTCTAAAGATTTCCACCCCTATCCCCGGCAGGACCTTACTTCCTCTTGTGCTTTCATGCTGGAAATTTAAAGCCGATGGACTTAGCATTCTGGAGCCACACATGACATTTCGTCCATCAACATTTTTGCACAGAATATTCTTTCTACTTTGAATATCCTGCTCCTATTATCTTCCTCCTCCTAAAAAACTTGTGGTTTTTAAAATGCGATTTTGAGGTTCCTTTCTCCAGGAAACTTTCACTTAGTCTCGGAACTGAGTCTCTCTTTCTTCAAGGATCATTTCTATATTTTAACTGTGCTTCCACTGTTTTACGCTGTAGTCAGTGTTCCCATTCATCACCTCAAATGTTTGCCTTTCCTACTAACCTGAGAACCCTTCAGAGGCGAGAACAATGTTTTATTCATCTTCTGATCCTCTAGATGAAGACCTAGAACAGACTTGAAGCACAGAAGGCTTGTGAATATATGAATATTTGCTGAACTCAATGAAAATATACTCCCATAAACTTATGCATAGGTTAGTTGTTTTTCAATAAACCATCCATTTTAATGAGTCTATCTTAAATTTTATTTAAACGTCTCATCCCTCGACTTGCAAAATAAGTCTGTCACTAAGGAGGGGGTAGCAGGAAGAGGTTCTTTAATTTTTAAAGCGCATCTTGTAGAGAACTGCTTCATACTAGAAATCAGAACAATGGGAACATCACAAGAAGAAAGCAGGAAGAAGGAAAGCAAGATAAGAATAGGCAAGACATATAGGTACATTCATTGGTGACTGGTTAGAACCCACCAAACTGAAATGCTTCTATATGGTTTACTAATAAAGCAACTATATTACATGATTTTAGCTTCCCTGCTTAATGTCTACTGATCAACAGGGATGAAAGCATACACATCTGGAAAAAAAAAATCCAGATCTGAGGAGCAGGACTTGAGGAAAGGAAGGTTGCTTTGTCTCCAGATAGCCAAAGCGAGCAGAAGAATTTGGTAGACAAGGAGGTAGAAGCCTTCAGTTCAAGTCAGTGAGGAAATTTAATAAAGTGGAGCCTCCGTGCCAAGCCCTTAACCACCCTGAAGCTCCATTCTCACTTCTGTAACATGGGGAAATGATTCCTAAGGACCAAGGGCCCTGCACTCCAGTGGGGCCGGAGCACTGACAGGTCTCCGTGTGCACAGGCATCTCTCTACAGATCTGCAAGTGCAGCTTTTTCTGCTTGAAATGCCCTTCTTTGTCCCTCCTCCTCACTGCTGAGACTCAGATGAAAATTATTCTCAGAAAGCTTTCCATTACTGCCCCAGGAAGCATTGAATATATCTGCACATTGTCCGTTTTCTGCAACTTAGTTGTTCATATGTCTGTCTCCTCTCACTAGACAGTGAGAGAGTGGGAGTCATGTTGTTCTCCACCTCTGTGTACCAGACACTTCTGTCGTGATGTTTGACTGATGTTAGACATTTAATGCATATGTGTGGAATAAATACAGAGATGACAGATATAAGGGATTACCACCATGGTTCATTCATTTCCACGTACTGGCTTACTTCAGCTGTTAGATGGGCCTTGGTATAGAGAAGTAGACATTTTAGTCATAGAATGTTTTCTCCAAAAACAAACAAACAAACAAAAACCTTAGCAACTTAGGGAAATAAGATATACTTCATGCCTCTGGAAATATTTTTCAAATAGCTTCTCTCATTACCTGTGAGATTCTTTTCTCTTAATTTTACAAAGGAGGATATATAGCACAAATACAAATATACATAAAGGCTATGTGTTTTTTTTTTTTTTCTTTTTCTTCTACACTGTATTTTCCCCACAAAGGCTACCTACAAAGAGATACCTAAGAAAGCTCACCCTAGTGTCTGGCAATTCATTCTATTTTATTTCATTTATAGAAGGAATTGTGTCTACATTGTTATGAATGGGCAAATGTATTCCCTGGACTGATTGTATCAGAAATTACAGAAGCAAACATTTCATTTCACAGTTTTCTGAATTTGGGTCATAATAGTAGAACTGTCACCAAGACAACCTGAGACCTATGCAGTGAACCTCAAAGATGGGCCAAACATAGTCCCAGAAGATCTGTATTCATAAAGTGCTTAACTGAAGCTTTCAGACAAAATAGGAAATCCTCAGAAATCACTTGGAAAGTCTGGTAGCAGAATGAGTACAGACACTCTGGTATAAAACATATGCATCATGCTCAAAAGAATGGCAAAGACAATGAGAATACAAAGAATGGAGGAGTTGTCAAGCTGAATAGGATTTAGATTTGTATGAATACAAGCCTTCAAAAAAATTGAAGGAAAATTACATCTAGGCAGATTCCAGTCAATAATGCAGTATACAGTATATGCTAACAAGTGGTAAAACACAGAATGAAATATCTTGGACTGATAAGGAGGCCTGCCTAGATGCCAAGTGGTATATATATGAGGTAAATATACTTATCCATTTAATTCCTTACCACCCTATGATATGTAATTATCACTAGTACAAGTGAGGAATAATAGGATTCAAGAAGCTTATGAAACCTGACAAAGCAGCAGAGGAAACTTTGAATTCAAATCTTCCTGGCTCCGAAGCTCCTCTTTACACTTTGCACACCAGTGATTCTCAAGCACAGGCTTATCATTTACTTGGCACCCACACCAGAAGAGATTCACGAGGATGGAGCCCGAAATTCTACAAATCTAAGATTCTACATTATAAAAAGCCATTAACACACACAAAGTATGAAGCCTGCAAGCCTGTCTAGTTTACAGATAGATAAGAAAAGAAAGGAAGATAGACAAGAAAAGAAAAAGAAAAATACTGCTCTAGGAAAATAATTATTAGAATTTTTGGACTCCGTTGGGAATTTGATGAAGGGTACAAACTTTCTCTTCAGAATGCTTTGCATTTAATTCAAGGTGTTCATGGACACCTTCAAGTTCGTTCATGAACATTTCATGTTTACTTAATACTTAAATATTTCTTAACCTTTTTCCAAGGACTTATGACAATTTTAGCTTTTAGATTCCCCATAAATATTCAACCTTTAAAAATTAAAATTTGACTGAAGAAAAATTCTGATGTTTTGATTTTAAGAAAAACATTGATTTGACCTCTAGCTAGCTAAGAGCACCTTACGATTTGCATTTTTATCACTGTATCCTTGCATCTGATTATTTTAAGAAGAAATATATAATTGCTCCTGTTTTTCATAGTAACCTTTAGCTTCTTTTTTTTTTAAAGATTTTATTTATTTGACACAGAGAGAGATCACAAGTAGGCAGAGAGGCAGGCAGAGAGAGAAGGGGAAGGCGGCTCCCTGCTGAGTAGAGAGCCTGATGCGGGGCTCGATCTGAGGAACCTGAGATCATGACCTGAGCCGAAGGCAGAGGCTCAACCCACTGAGCCACCCAGGCACCCCAGTAACCTTTAGCTTCTTGAATGTCTTACCAACCTTCGTTTGGAAAGAAAAAAAATCTCCTTTATTTTGGACCTCTGTGTCTTTCTATACTATAGATGTTATTTCAAGACATTTTTTTTTTTTTTTCCTCCAGGATAATTTCATTTACCCAATGTTTATAAAAGATAACTCTAACTTCGTATTTTTACCTGCCTTCTTTTGAAATGCCATTGGCTAATTACAGGATTTAGGATGTATGATTGTTAAAAGTCATGAATTTCCAATGGCATATGCATGAAAGAACGGATAACAGTATCACTGGACACACCTGACAGTTCAGGGGCCCTGGAGTTTTAATGGCTCTACATGCCTTCAACTTTCACTTTCATGAACATGTTACCAAAAATCACCCTAACTTGGCTCCACTTAGGTACCTATGGCTTTAGTCAGCATTTTATATAATCTCAAAATTAACAAAAATAATTATGGTTAAGAATAATAGAGTTTATGAAAATCTTCATAGAACTTCCCCAGGAAATCAAGAACAGTCTGTTTGAGCTACATGAATTGAAAGAGGAAATACAATATTCTGTCATCTTAGGACTCCAACAATGCCTGGCATTAAAACTTTTAGAATTATCTAGGCACAGTTAACAGTCATATAGAGGACAAAATCAAGCTGGATTTAAGTGACAGAACTCCAGTACCTTTGTGATCTTTTCTGCACACAGACCTCTCAGGGAGGATTAATGGCTGGAGAAGAGCTCCCAATCCTTGATTCAGCCTCTTACTGAACTGTATTCCTATCAGGCATATGGTGCATCACTGTAGCTCTCATTTCCTTCAAAACTACAAAGGAAATAAAGACCACCAGGTTGTAGATGTGCTAATTGCCACATCTTGGTTAAACTACTTAATTTCTTTAGGCCTCACCTTATATGTAAAGTGGGAATAATAATACTGCTTGCTTTATAGGGTTGTTGTGAATATTAAGTAGATGAGCATAAAGTGATACATGATATGATCTCAATATGCTGCAGCTATTACCACAGCATAAATTTCTTCCCCACACGGCATCTCATTTTATAGAAGAATAAAATAAGTTGGCTTGCATTTCAAGCTGAATCCACAGCTTTAATAATTCTTACATTTTATTAATCTGTATTTATGGATTAGTATGAAATAACACACACACGTGCATACACACACACATACACACTCTTAAAATCTAAAGATGGGTTAACGTCATACGGTTCTCCCTTAAGGGATTAGACTTTGATAGTCACATTTGCTTTGGCTCTAGCTTTGAATCATTTCCAAATTTAAAGGATCCATAAAATTTGCTAATATACATAAGCAATTTTACCATCTAGGAGTCCCACTGTTGGTTTGGTTATACTGTAGAAAGTAAGAAACAAGATATTGAAGCTGAAATACTGCTTCGCACCTACAAGTCCCAAACTGCACAGGCAATTTTTAACACTTAGGGTTCTAATGAGACAGCTTTACATGCATCTTGAGAAAGCAGTAGTGGAATGGTTCACTCCGTCGTGGATGGAAGGGCGGTAAATAACACTAACTGTACATAGTTTGCAAATTTAAAATAGGAAGGATTATTTCAATGATGAATGAGATGGTAACTCATATAAACTAATTTGTAAATAGGGTGATAATTTTATCCAATTAAAAATTTAAAAGACAGGGTATAACCTTGAAGAAAATTATGGATGTCCTAAGAACAAATGCATGCACAGAGCTAAGAACATAATTCACATTGTACTGTGTAGATAAAGGGATAATCTATGGCTATAAATAGTGTATATAATGCACACACACAAAGAACTCCAAAGATACAGTAAACTCTAAACATCAAAATCCAGCTATCACCCACACGAGTGGAATGCCTCAGCAGCAGAGCCCTGGGATATCCAAAGAGCCCAGAAGACCTGTGCCAACTCCCTCCACTTAGTTACAAGTAAGTGCCCATGACGGCTTGTGTTAGGCTTATTAAGGAACCCCAACTGAATCATAAAGCAAATATTTTAAAGAGAACAGAAAAAAAATTACCAGAAATAATTCTGGATGCTTGATAACAAGAAACGAGGGAACAAAAACAAACAAAAGAGAAGCAGCAGTGGTCTAGAATGGCCAGAACTGTTCTTCCTGGAGGTGAGGAATGATATTTGCACAAGGATTACCTTGCCGGGTCTTCACAGTGATGGAGGTGTAACATACCATCCGCGGGGTAAGCCTAGACAATTTGTCATGTATCTGAATCCAAACACTTCCAGCTGGGGAGCTAAGTATTCTAGTTATTAATATTAAAGGGTATTCTATGCAGAACTTCTGTATTAACATTTTAAGATCAGAAAAGGGTTTTTTTTTGAGGTCCTGGGTCTAAACAGAAGGAGAGGGCAAGAGGAAGAAGAATGCTAGAACAGAAAGGGGGGGCAACCCTAGGTGAGAGCATGTACGGACCCTTACGATGGACTACACAGTGAGGTATTTTCACGTTTCACTCCTCCCCATGCTAGTGGTCGTGGAGCTTCAGGTAGACCACGTGAAAATCTGACCTGTCCTCCTAAACGACAAAGAGGCCTAAAAGGAGAGCAGAGAGCAACAAGTGCTCAGGCAAGGGTGAGAGTGGGAGCATAGGTGGGAGGTTATTGACTGTTGAGGGAAAATTAAAAGTATCCTTGTTTCTGCCCACCAAGAGATGTATTTACAGTGCAGACTCCAGGCTTAAACGGCTTCTGCCAAAAGGGGTTTAAAATGCCAGGGCTCTTGACAGTGAGAGGAAACGTTGATTGTGCAGCACAAATAAAGCTGCCAGGGCAGCACAGACACAGACGTGAAAGAATTCAGGTCAGAGCGATGGAGGACTGCAGAACCACGGAGCAACCGTCACTTCAGATCACAGGGAACGAAAAGCAAGACCTTATTCAGAATTTAAAGACCACTTAAAAAGAAGCTAGGCACCTCCTGTGACTTAGCAATAAGGGAGGTGAAATAAAACCGAGCATTCTAGTTCTCGGGACAGGAGCACTGCCGGTCACTGGTAAGGATCCTCAAGGAACCAGAAGTCAGGTCTCCTGCTCATAGGTTACATTCTATGCTAGCTCCTCAGGGAGGAAGGCGCACACAGATTCAACAGCCAGTAAGCTGGACTCCCGCATCATTACTGAGTGTGGAATTCAGTCAATCATTCTGACACAGAGACCTTTAAAATACTTTTTTGTAAAATAATGTTTTGTGATACCTGACTCATGAACACCATACATAACTCCTTTAGCCAAGATTCTAGGGCCTACAGATGGTAAAAGAAGGAAAGCAACATTTATCTTTTTACAAAATTTTTTCTTAATAAAGATTATTTCTCTGGCTAAGCTACAGGTTATATCAACACTGCTCTGGTTGACCTCTTGTCCAGTCCTACAGTGAGCTTTCAGACTTCTGACTCAGAAACTTGCTTTTCTGGCCCTTCCAAACCATCACTTAGATTTGTTCACAAACAGTGTTTTAATATCCTTGGCTTGGCTAAATGGTATACTGTCACATTTAATTGACTTCTAACTTACCTGATTTAAACATAAAAAAAAATCATTTGCAACATATAATTTGAATAATACTTTTACCTTGTTGATCAAAATCTCTTGTGGGCTTTATCTTATTTTATCTTCAAGAAACCATTTCAGATTGGGAAGACATGCTCACACTTACATATGTGGAAAATAAGGCATAGTTTCATCATTCAGAGCCAGAAGCTCGCTAATGGCACAGCTAGAAGTGAAGCTCAAGTCTTCTAACTAGAGAATCTGCAGTGTCTGTACACTGCCCAGCATTCAATTTTTCCCAGTAGGAAACTGAATTTTCTTAAGTAGTCAATTTCCAGAGAAACAACATCAGCCAAAAGAGTAAAAAAAAATTAAAAAAAAGAGTAAAAATAATCAACTAATTTAACATTTTATATTGTATATCTTCATCATACTAATATTGCAAAGATTTACATTTCACACATAAATATCTAAATGCACAATCTTTTTACTCTTTTTAAGAATAATAGTCTAGTCCTTATCTGCACAGTCATGAATCACTCTGGGAATAGATGCACGTAACCACAGTGTGGAAAGACATAAATGAATATTCATTTTAGAATCATGATACTGACAATTTGAACTATTTCCTCTGAATGAAGCCTATTGACAAGTTAGAAATATTACTAAGGAAACTACGTTGTCATTTAAGGATCTAAGATTTTTTTTCTTTCATCAGGCATAAGTCAATTCCAATACAAGCTCATCAATGCTAAGTTATTTTGTGAAATAAATAGTGGTGGTGAAGCTCTATGAGAATCAGAAAGTTTTCCATCCCTTTGTCATGTGCTTATTTATTTTTATTTTTTTAAGATTTTATTTGTTTATTTGACAGACAGAGATCACAAGTAGGCAGAGAGGCAGGCAGATAGAGAGAGGGACGGAAGCAGGCTCCCCGCCGAGCAGAGAGCCCGATGTGGGGCTCGATCCCAGGACCCTGGGATCACGACCCGAGCCGAAGGCAGAGGCTTTAACCCACTGAGCCACCCAGGTGCCCCTCATCATGTGCTTATTAACCATAATTAAATTCAGCCACTTCTCTACTCTTTTCCATTCATCCAAACCGCTTAAATCACAAAACAAGGCAGTAATCTAGAGAATTTTGAGATTCAGGTAAATAAAATGCAAACTATTAAACTCTGTGAAGGAAAAGAAAACAAGAAAGGGACATGGACAATTCCAGTATCAAGAATTCCTCCTGGAGCACCTGGGTGGCTCAGTCGTTAAGCCTCTGCGTTCCGCTCAGGTCATAATCTCAGGGTCCTAGGATACAGCCCTGCATAGGGCTCTCTGCTCAGCAGGGGGCCTGCTTCTTTCTCTCCTGTTCCCTCTATGTCAAATAAATAAAAACCTTAAAAAAAAAAAAAGAATTCCTCCTGCTCTGCTGATACAAAGCTAGCTGCACTTCATACAGATGATGTATAACTCAAATGAGTACCAACAAGAAAGTAAAATCGAAGGCAGGAAAATAATTTTTCACCTGTTAGTGAGCAGACTAAAAACGCGTTTCTACCTCTAAAGCACCTTGCAACATAATGGAAACCAGGTGAAACTAAGTTTAAGACTCGAATAAAAGTATTAAATAGCTTTCTATTTACTGAGGAAATTGATATACTTGACAGGTGACATTTCTGAGAAGTAGACGACTGCCAGTGGAAAAAATTAAATCTATCATAAAGTCTATTACTGAGAAGTAATAAATGGTATGTGGATATGAAAGGAAAACACAATACACAGAAAAATTGGGGGAGTGATATAGTAATTTAATTCCTTTAACCACATACATAGCACAATTATGAGAGAATAATGAGAGATAATTTGGTTTACCAAGAAAACTGTGAAAATATGCAGAGTAACACCGGGTTGAACAAATAGGCCAGTTGATGGTCTTGGCTCTGTTATTTAGTAGGTTTGTGACAAAAATTTCACCTTGCTCCTTTTCACTTTCTTCATCTTCAAATTGGAGCAAATACAGCTATGCCACTAAACTCAATTATTTGGACTATATGTGAAAATATCTGTGAAAGTTTTGTGGTAAAGTATAAAACTCTACAGCTACATTTATTCAGATACCACTGTTGTAATTTTAAATTAAATTAATAAAGGGCCCAATCAGGCATTTAGAGCTGAAGCCTGCCTAAATATCACCAAGTTCTTATCTAGGACATGGATTTTTCAATCATTGAGAAGTAGAAAAAGAACGGTAAAGGACAGGATGGAGCTGGTGGCACTTCATTTTACTAGGGGACCATTTAAACTCAAGTCCATTTTTCAGGGCATCCTTCTAGTCCTCATTCGGTGTCCTAAACAGTGACCATATACTCCACAAACAGTTCATAATAGCCACCTAACTCTGCAGCCAGGGTCACATTCCTAAAACCAAACTGGCTACAACTCTCTCCCAGCACACAGTCAACAATTTCCCACTGTCTTGTGCGTCAAGTGTCTCCAGAGTCTGACAGGGCTCCTGCATGACTCGTGTCTCCCTTGCCTTTTCTCTTTTCAAAATTCCTCCTCCCAGACTGCGCCTCAACAGTTCTGTATCAGCTGCCAGTTGCCATGCTTATCAGGATCTTAGAAAACGTTGTGCAATGTTGATACTGCTGCTCTGCTCTGCCCGTGCTTGCCTTTTGGTCCACCTGGAGAAACCCTCACTCCTCACTCAAGTTCAGCTTGCGCACACGGTCTCCTCTGAAGTCTGCCACCTGGGCAAATTGTTTGCTTCTTTTGTACCTATGCTGCGTCCTAGATGTAGAAGTGATCCTAGAACTTTGAACACTTATTATACTTAGGGTAGCAATCAATATAGAGCAGGGTAAGGAGCATAGATTTTAGAGTTGGAGTCTACCTCAGACTCTTGGCTCTACAGCCTTGTGACCCTTGACCTCTTAAAGTCTCAACTTTACCCTCTGTAAAAGTAGTACTCGGTAAGAGTTAGCAGCAGTAATACTGACATTGTTTTTTACACGATCATCTCCCCTTATAAAACTGAAAATTTCTTCACAGCAGAGATAATATTCGTCTCACCTTTATCCTCCGTGCTCTGCAACACGCCATCATGTAGCATTTCTATTAAAAATGAGTTCGCCCAGCACAGCATGATTCGGTACATTTGTTTTCAGGTGAGTTCCCAACACTTCCCTTCCCCTGCTTGGGGCACCTATGGGTATGAAAGTGTTTCCTGGCTTCCTTGCCCTTAGGCTTCAAGGTAGGTTTGGCCAGCGGGTGGCGCTGGTCTAACAAGGTGCCTCTGTTCTCAGGCAGTCCGCAACCACACCTCTTCTCTGTCCCTTCAGCAACAGGCGTGGAGATAGCATGAGGATTGCTTCACTTTCCTCTACTTGCACGTTCGCCTCTTCTATCTCATTCTAACTACCATATTAAATTCTTCACATTAAATTCCCTCTATTGATTTATCTGGCAGAGATATGTCTTTCAGGCTGAACCCAGGATTTTTTTTTTTTTTTTTGATTTGACCTTTAGTCTTAGTGATCCACAAAGTTTAAGTGCAGATAAAATATTTGCTCTGCCTATTGCACAGGGTTGTTGCATGAGATCAAAAAAAATTCTGGATATGTAAGTATTTTGAAAGTATAGATTGTTACACAAATACAATATTTGCTCTTAATATTTTCGATTGCAAAGAAACAACTTAGCTTCACTGACCTATAGCAGTGATGTTCTAAGGGATCCTGATGTCTTCCAATGACACCATGCCTGTAACTTGCACAGTTGAATAAAGAGGAGGACAAAGTCCAAAGATAACTGAGTTTGGCATAGCAGGAATTTATGAGCTCATAAGTCAGAAGACATTGATAGAAAAGAGTGAAAATTATGATTTTACTGAAGATGAGAAACCACTTGGACGACAGCCACCTTAGATTTTCCTCCAAGTCTTAATTTTGCAGATGAGCAACCACATTAAACTCCACAAGAATTCATGCAATGGTAGGTTATATTACCCATTTCCTTGAGATCAACACATATAAAAACAAAAGCAAAACACAAATGCAGATAGGAAGGCTTTGCTTTGTGTAAGAAATTCCAACTTTCATGTAAATTTTTGAGTTCTGAATAAAGACGTATTACAGAGCAGATACCTGAAATAAATTAATAAAATAATCCAGACAAATTATTCACAATAAAATAATTAAGACAACAATTAAGACCTAAGACATGTTGAATAATGTTTTTTAAAAACTGCATAACGATGAAATACAAATAAGGTCTATAAGTTAGTAATGAACCAATGTCAATTTTCTTGTTTTGATAATGTATTCTGGTTATATAAGATTTTATCATTGGGGGAAGCTAGGAACTCTTCTGTACTATTTTTGCAACTTCGTGTGAATCCAAAACTATTTCAAAATAATTTAAAAAAATACTGTGCTTCGTATGTCAAGAGGATGTATAATATTCCAGAAAAAAATCCACTAAAAAGTTGAAGTGCAAATTTCGAAGCCTTAAAAGGACTTTTCACATGAAATTAGAAATGCAGTTCTTCCTCTGCCACATAACTAATATCCTTAGCATTTTTTAAATCACTCCACAAATATGTACTGTCAAGCCATGATGCACTGGATATGCTGTCACATTTGCCTCCTGATGTCTTTTATCATTTAGGTGATGTTCTGTCTTCTTTTCTGATCCATCCTTCATTTGGCCATGGGTCTGAAGTAATTTCAACTCCTCTGCTTGAGCTTTAGTCATCCCCCACGAACATCCAAGGACAACAAGTCACCAAATCCTCCACAGCTCACTTTTCAAAACGACAAACAGGTCATATAACTTATCAGCCAAACACGAGGCTCTAATCGGTTCCTCATGATACTTACTTCTTGGTTTATATGTACGGTTTGTCTGAACAGTAGAAGGATAAGAAACACCTGGACAAAGAGAACAGTCCCGTTCTTCATTCTGTGCATGTCTGTGACTGGACTTGTAGCTATCTGAGGGATGATTCCAGCTCAAGTGTAGAGATTCCTACAGTTACGCAGGATGATACCTCAACCCCAGCTCTACCAGGGAGGGCAATTATGTAATTTCACACCATCATTTTGACTTTCCTCCCGATGAAAACGGTACATGCATTCTTTTCTTTGAGAGAATGAAATTTGTTAACTTCAGAGACGTTCCTTTCAAGGAAGCAAACATACTCATAAGAAAACTGCTCTATAGGCTAGGAAAGAGTCTGTCCTGGGACTTTCTCTCCTCCTAAAAGGTTACTTCTGTCCCACTGGCACAGTCTGAATAAGAAATGGGGAAAGTAAAAAATCAATATACTTTCCCTCTTATTTCCTCCTTCACATGTAAGAAGTTGCCCGGAGTACACCATCTGTGACATACATGAATGCTGTCTAACTGAAAAAGTTCTTAGCCTCTCTATTCCTTCTATAAAGAAAATAAAGTACCTTATGTCTAGTGTCTGTGATTAGCTTAGATGAATTTGGCATTTTTTTTTTTTTTTTTTTGGCACACGAGAAGCCATTTTCCTGAAAACTAGGGAGTCAGAGGTAGGCATATTATTCAGAAAAGTACCTGGGCACTGACTATGCTTTCTTCCCACTGATGGGTCACACTAACTTTACTTCAAGTGCAGGTATGCCACATATTGATAAATAGTACCTCCAGTAGTACTTCATGGTTTGTCATTTTAAGTCTTCTGCAGTAGAGACATTCTCCCTAAGAGTAATAGAGCTGCAGCACAGAGAGAATTGAACCTTCTATTCAGAGACCCAGCATTGCCCAGGCAGCATCATGTGGGCAGTGTGTGACCCTGTGAGGGACTCTAGGGAGTGGGCATGAGGCATTTAGGGAAGGGTCAGGGGAGAAAGCTAGCTCTACCACATCTGCTCCAATTTTCAGCGCCACTTTCTTTCTGTTTTGGTTGTTTACCTTTACACACACATAGACACACACATATATATGTGCCCATAATGTATGTATATATTCATAATGCATGTACGTGTGTACACTGTGTGTGAATAAATACATATATACACATATATGATTTAAAAAAAAAACTTGACTAATAAAACTGAGTGATCTCTTCTTGACAATTCATTGTCCACTATTAGCGGTGCAGCTTCCAGACTGTCAGCTGCTGTAATCATCATCATTGCCTCCTCTCTTCACTGTAAGCTTTTCTTCTTTTGAGACCAGAAACGGTTCCCATTTGCTATACTGCTCCTTCGGAATCCTCACATAGAAACCACGATTTTGGTTAGGTCCAAACCAGAAGTGCCTTCCCCGTTCCACCAGATGGCAGTCCCGCATCAGGAAGGAAAAAAAAAGGGGTGGGGGTTGGTAGTATTTTGGATATAGACGTATGTAATTCTGGTATTTTCTGCTATGGGAAAAACTGACAAATACGCAGGTTGGTTTAGTAAGAAATGAAATGTAGGTGTTTTGTACAAACTCATCACAACTGTTCTGCAAAAATAAAAAAGCAAACAATTGAAACTGCCTGAATTAAAAATATTTTGATGACTAACCTAAGCTCCACTCCATGACACTGCAAGAGTTGAAAACAAGCCCACAAAACACAGAACATGTGCAAATCTCTGATTATAGTCACTATCTGCATGTGGCTTGTACCCTAAATATACCTCAGCTTTATAGCTACAAATTGCCTCAACTTTTTCATTTGGAAAGTGGGCATGATGCACAATGATGATGCACTGCTGGTAGAATTAAGTTAGAATGTGTGCACGGGTATGAACAAGCTTCAAGGAATTGTCTTTCTGTGGTAACAAGGGGATTTATAAACACCTAGGTTTGCCCAACAACATGGGCTGTGTAAAGTTTTTCATCTGTCTCTCACAGCATCTCTCACCAAATACCAGACTAGGTAGCTCTCATCCATTCCCTGGGGAAATCCAGTCAGTCCAGAATCACTAACACAACTCTCCTGCCAGTAGCTTGGCTCTGCTCCAAGACCATGTCATTTGCTGGCAGTAAGTGAGGCTAATGAAATAGCATCTACTTCAGGATGCCTGATGTGATGGCTATGATGGGCTAAATGGCCAGTTTCATAGACAAGATGGGTAGATTCACACTTGTAGTCTTTTAACTACCGAAACTAGCATCAACAGGGTTTGTTGTTTCATTGATGTAAGGATATGCTAGCTTATTAGATCAGATGATTTTGCTTTACCTTGCTTCCCAAGATAGCATTTTTCAGCATGCTCCTGACATCAGCTAAATCAAAATTTAGCTTCAGCTTTCAATTTAGAATTTTTGAAGCAGACAGTGTACACTTCTGCACACAAGTCTTCTAGACTTCACCTTCCCTCCGCTGGGAGTCAGCTGTAAACATCTTTAAGAGATAGTTCAAAATCTTTTCCATAGATACATGTTAGCAAACCATTCTTATTATTAGTTTTTTTTTTTGTTCCCAGAGAGATCAATTAATTGACCTCTATTCCCAATTCTGTTCCCTATTCCTTTTGGTTCCATCAGCAATTTTCCAGTATTAAAAAGTCTTGATTTTCTTTTTTTAGCCACTTGTCACCATGTTTCATGCATCCAAAGACATTTCCCCTTGCTCCTGTGCCTTTTATCACTGGTCGTTCCCGTTATCACTGGTAGGTACTCTGAGTTTGTACTAGGCTCCCTAATATAAATTTATCTTGCATGACCCAACTATAGATATATTCAGAGAAGAAAAATAATTTGGAAAACATTATTTTTACATTCCTGCCAAAATTTGGGGGCAGGCATATTTTTCTATTTAGGAAATACAATTAAAATGTTGATGTCTGCGACATCTGTTAATTGCATCATTGTGCAAGTGAACTAAGGTCAATGAATTTAACACAAAGTTTGTTGACAATGGTAAAAATACCGAACCACCATGCTTTCAGAGATAAGAACACACACTTAGAAGCCATTACAATGCAAGGTTCAATTTTCCCTGCATAAAGGGAAGGCATAAAGATGTAGCTTATAAAAGTCTACATTTTATGATAGTTCGATTACATTACAGCACAAAGCAGATTTCACATATTATAGTTAACCTTAGCAAAAAAAAAAAAAAAAAGTACGCAGGTCTGCTAGGCTGTTTTGCAATATTTTCTATCTTCAAGCACCTAAATGGGTCACGACATAATGCTTTATATATTTTTCCTAACCCAAAGGCCATGTAGAAATTTGATCTAATTAAAGCTCTGTAAAGAGGTTTTTAATTTTTCCACTACCGTGAATTTTACTTAGCTATGAAATGAAGATTAACAGTTTCTTTTTGATTATTTCATATAAAAATCTTCAAGAAAATCAAAGTAGATTAATAGCTTTAGAAACAAAGGTGACACTTAAGACTATAGCCTTTCATTGTGAGTACCCGCTATAATCGGCACTATCATTTCTCTTAGATTTGTTTACTTTCCATTACTCATAATTGCTTCTTTTAATTGGACTAAGCTAGCTTCGTTTAGACTCCCCTTGAGAATGATGTTGGCAGAAATGATTGGCAGTTCTCTCTCCCACACGGTGCCATCCTGAAATTGCAAATGTCAGTTAACTGGCGTCTCTCTCCAATGTTTAAGAGTGGGAGTCTGCATTTAGCAGAAAGTAGTCTGGGTGCACATATTTCTGAATAAATGCATGTGAAATTATGCATTCAAATTATGGCATCAAGGGACTTGAAAGGAAGCCAGAGAGGTCAACTACTCCATCCATGCCCAGTCTTCAAGTTCCTAGTCTATTTTTCAGCTGCTCCAGGCAGGTGAAACTATATCCTACTTTTAAAAATCATTATATGTAATCCCTCTTCAGTTGTCTATTGCTGAGGGTTAAGAAGAGCATCACTGACTTAATTTTGCAAGTGAATTTTTTCTTAGCATGAGTTTTTGCACTAAGGCTTTTAATAGAGTTTCTGACCAGGAAAAAATAACAAGTCTCAGTCCCTTATCCCTTATTTTTTGTATCCAACTAAAACTGAGGTACGATTAAGCAGTGAAATGGCCAATAAGTGGGAGAGTGAGATAAACAGAAGCTCTCGCAGTAACAGAAAGTCTGTGTTTGTCTCAACCTCTGGGTCATCACTGAATATGCACTCTCTATGCACTAATAATGCATGTAAAAAAAATACTTGGCCACATTAATTGTACGCTGGCATGACACAGCACAATTCTACAGTGAATTCCAAATTCTTACTTATAATACCACTCAACACAACAAAATAACAATATATGATTTAATAAATACTGTATGGATAAACTGTTTTTGTAATAAATCAGCTAGGTATTCTTTAAAAAAAAAAAGAAAAGAAAAGAAAAGTAAGTGAAAAACTCCTTTGGCAGCTAGGCTCCTGGATTCAAAATGAACTGAGGATCAAAAAAGAGGAAGGTTCTCATGGTTAGGTCATCACTGGTAGTGGCTGAAGTAAAGAAGTTTATGGCTAGGGCATATAAAAGAAGATGTAATGCACAAAAGGAGTATTGCTGTGTTGTTATTGAAATCTTGGAGGAGACTTGCTTCCTTATTTTTATTCTATTTGAAACAGTTACATGGCTCCTACTCCATGTCAGACATTCTTCTGAGTGTTTTATAAATATTAATTCATTCAACTTTGGACATCAAGGGTAAGTGTAAGACTTGGCGGGGGGGGATCACTGTTAAAGAATACGGCATCAAGTTTTTCCTAGCCAGATCCTGTCTGGTGGCTATTTGCACAAAGGAGTTGAAGTTCCTACCTTAATCTTGCTTTTTTCCCCCTAAAAGAAGGCATTGTCTGGATTTCAGCCCCCACGGCCATGTACAGTGACCTGCAGAAGCCTTGGGCCCATAAATGGCGCCCAACGCACAGAGGCGGCCACATTCTATGCTCCTGGGCCAGCAGGTCGTGTTCTCTCAAGTTGAAGAAATGCATGATGACACTAACTTCCTCTGCCTACTTCCTCAATCATTTTGACTTCTGCTGATCACCCCCAGCTCCAGCGCATGTCAGGAGCCACCGAAAAGTGCAGACTGGAGTTGAAGTGGGTTCAGGGAAGGAAACGAACACTGCTCGCTCCCCACCCCCCAGCAATTTGCTGTGAGAGATACGTAAGTAAGGATTTATGGGACTTGATTAACCCTCACGACGAAAGTCTGTTATTCCCACGTTACAGGTGAACCTCTCCCCATCTCCTAGATCTCCACATCTTTTGCTCAATTACTCTCTTAAATAACTGAAATGCCTCTTACCTATAAAGAAATGTTCTCTTCCAGAACTCTTCCTCTTAAAACCTTACAGGATGAGGGCATATTTATAGATCAGGATTTTGCTTAGTGTCTGGAATACATTTGTTGAATCCGGAACAGGTTTTTGCTAGAAATGTGTTTGCTCCTGGGATAAACAGACTTGTTGATAAAATGTTACTCCTATAATTTCTATTTGTTTCAAAATAACATATTTTGGGGGCCAACTGGGATGAATTTCTTGGCCTCCTATTGTACTTCCAATCTTGAGAAATGTTTTTCAGAAACAAATGTTACTGAACCACTACCTTTTCCTGAACAGAATATCAGTGAAAAAGTTAACAGCAATAAACATAAAAAGGCCGCATGCCACTGCATGCCCAGTGCCCATGATCCTTCTCCTGCAATTAAAATATCTGGAAATGCATAGAAGTATAAAATAACAAAACCAGGTGGGGATTAATCTACTTTAATTTGGGGGTTTTTAGAGCTACATTCATATATTTCTAAAATCAACCCTGAGGAGACCCATATTAAACTAAGTCTGCTCAAGGGGGGTCTGGCTGGCTCAGCTGGTAGAACACGACACTCTTGATCTCGGGGTTGTGAGTTCAAGCCCCACATTGGGTATAGAGATTACTTAAAAATAAAATCTTTTAAAGGAAAGCAAAGGAGTTCACTCAAAACTTTACTGATTTTGTATCCCCCCCAAAAAGAAAAAGAGGCCAAGCAGAAATTCAGCATTATCTACCTAAAAAGCCTTCAGCGTGCACAGAAATAGATTATCAGAATTATTGAATCCAACTCTTCACTGCTCTCTCCACTATTTCTTCCCCTTTCTTGGACCCCATGACTTAATAGATCATCATAGGAAGAAGCACAGGGCTACCTCACTTATTCAAGGGAATCCTCAGTTCACACAAGGTAATAGTCTGAGAAAATAATAATAATGAGCTTTACACACTTAAGAAAATTATAGAAATCTGAAATGTATTTGACATCACTCTGTCTTCTTCAAAGATAATTCATTGCATATAATTCTATGGTTTTATGTATAGTTTAGGCATCAGGGCCTTCCATCGCCTTCCCCACCTTACCTCTTTGAGTTTACATGTGAACCCCCCCCAACTTACCATTTATGTTCCAAAACATTCTATCTCTCTTCAGGCTTAAAACCTTTCTTTGCCCCTCTGTCTCACATCCAGATCTTCATGCCCAGATCTCTCAGAACTGATTACTAGTATGATAATCAATTACTGGCGTGTTTTAAAGTCACATGTTCCAGATAGGACTTTTTTATGCTGAACATCTCCATTCCCAAATCTGCATTTTGAATTTCACACTTTCTTCCAAAATTTGGCCTATAGTTGAATGAGATTCCTGGCTAACTCAAATAAAAAGCCCTATCATTACCTCAAAAGCTCAAATCTGAAATTGCCTGTCCTGAGTCCTGAGACATGCTCTACTATCCATCCTCCATATCTCCCTTAATGGCTTCACCATCCCTTCACTTACCCTGGTTCAAAACTTCAGAAGAACCTCCAGTCCACCCAGCTTTTATTCCCGTCACCTACCTTCTCTTGCACATACATCAGGCTGTGAGCACTTTCAGTTTTGCTTCGGCAATGATTCACATCAGTCTTCTTCATTACAATCTCACTACTCACTTTCCTGGGGAGTTGCTAAAGCTTCTTAACAGATGTACTTGAGCTGGGCTTTGCTCTTCCAATTCCTCCCACAGAGGATCCTTGGAGCAATATTCCATGCCTAAGTACAACTCTCCTCACAGTGATCCTCTGCTTATACACAGGAGCAAGCAATAAACCCAGCCGTTAAGGGCTTCCCACTGCCTTTGAAGGCCATATTCTTTTATCAAGAACTCAAAACCCTGTACAGTCTGACCAACCGTGCCTGGGAGAAACTCTTCTCCCTTAAGTTCTACTTATTTTTTTCGGCGCTACTGTCTCTCCCCCACCTTACTGATCAGATGTCAAGGCAATCAGAGAACTCCTTCCTCACCCATCTTATCTAGCATGCCATTCCCAATCTCTTTATGCTGCCATGTTTTTCTACATGGCACTTGAAACTGTGTGATGTTATTAACTTGCTTACTTGTTAATTGTCTGTCTTTCTTTGTTAGAAAATAAACTCACTGAGCACACTGACTTTGTTTCATTTATTCTTGTATTCTCAGGACCTAGACTCCAATTAAGAACCAAAATAATATTTACTGGAGAAATAGATGAATAGGACTGTTATCATATTAGCCTTTAAAATACAATCAGATACACACATTTAAATATCTCCAATTAGACTGTTATCTATATATGAGCACAGTCACGCATCTTTTCTTATATTCCCCTTTAGAACCCAGCATGGTCTCTGACACATTAGAGGTGTTCAGAAAATGGTGAATCAAATCAAATTTTGTGCGTATATTGAGTATTTGATTTTTGTTACTGCTCACTTTACAGTTCCTTTTGGAAAAACAAAAAGAAAACAAAAACAAAAAGCTTTCTGTGCTCAATTACTTTGTTTTTGAAGTCACCAAAATCTGATGCATGAAAACTGAAACATTTCCATAATCAAAGTAAAAGTTTATACAACAAAAGTGTAAATGAAATATTAAGATCGTTTACTATGATCCATTAATGGGTGCACTCTTCACTCGATCAATATTAAAGAACGTTTACTTAGTGTTTTGTGGACTAAGAGAAAGAAATTGCATTTCCTGACCACCCATGCTAGGCTAGTCACTCTGCACATAACCCTCTCTAAATTTATATGAATGCTAATAGGGAGCTCAGAAGCAGAAACTAACTTTTTAGTGTGTAATAAGGAACTCTTACACAAATATTTGCTGAAGGAATGAATTCCCCAATGTCACAAAGCAATGAATCAAGGATATGAAGCCAGGTGTGTCTGACTGCAGGAAGGACTCAGCTCTCTCCATGAAGCCACTACCGCATGCCCATTCTCAGGGATCACAACATATGGGTTCCAACACCAGCCCTCTCTCTAACCTCAACTTCTTGGAACTTTAGTTTCCTTTTATTTATCATTCACAGGTGGGTAACATTTGATAAATACTCTTCTAATTATAATAAAACGAGACCTAAAGAATAACACAACATCATATTCTTAAAACTGAGAACAAACCTTCATGTGTTCTTTTAGAAACACAACAAAGGTATGCCTGCACGACAGGAAGAACAGAACATAAATCCTACTTGCATCAGCCCAGTTTAGTAACAAGTTCCCACATGGAGAGAAAATTAATTATTTCATCTAGATTGCTTCTGGGTATGATGTTAGCAGTTATGGGTCAAGTAAAAAAACATAAAAGTCTACCAACTGTTCAATCAAAAAGTTTTAGTTCCTTTTGGTTATTTTTAATTTTGGTAGGTGGGCTCACAATACATTGCGGATGCTTATAAGATGTAAAAAGACAATAGATAACACATAACGTGAAGAGAAAAGGGTCTCCATATTCTCCACTTTATAACTCAAGACAGAGATGTTCATTACCAAAATTACGACATCAGTGATTTTGGCAACGACTTCTCAGACAGTGTTGTTGTTCCCTTAATGTATTCCTTCCAGAGTGCCTGTTTTACTGGCCAAATAATCAATAAGAGCCCTGGGATAAAAATGAGCATGGAGTCTCAGAATCCAATTACCGAATTTTGTGTTTAAACAGCAGAAAACAAAGTATGCAGATTTCTTTTTCTCATTCTATTAGGATGATAAAGACAGTGATTGTCAGTTGAAAATGAACAACAGCCAGAGTAATTCAAAATACTGAAAGCATAAAGATAAGCCATGCCACGTTTTTAATGATTCAGCTTCAGTTAATTGCAACAGGAAATCATTAAAAATTTAGGGGATTCTCTCAATGAATTCTCAGTTTCCTCTATGTTGAGTAAGAGGAGTAAAAGTCTAGAAATAAGTCCTTACCTCATTGATAGCTATGCTTCTCTTAAGTTTTTTTAATAAATACAATTTCAAATTTTTTATCAGAGCTTCATTTCCTAAATATAGCAAAAGAAATTTAAAGAAACTTAATTCTGAATATTTAATATTCTCAAAAACAATAATGCTATGATTATATTAGATCAAAATTCTTATAATATAATAGATATGATTTATGAACCTTTATTCTAGAGTTAATACAGGCTAAAATATCTTCTGTAAGCTTATTGATGCACATATTAAATTAATTAACTTTATTTACATATAAATTAGAATGAGGACAAAAACCTGGCATGTGTGTTTTACATATTCGTTTTTATAATTAGATAAAGCGCTTTTTTTTTTATTTAAGATTTTATCTGTTTGAAAGAGAGAGAGCATGAGCATGGGGAGGGACAGAGGCAGAGGGAAAGGGGCAAGCAGACTTCCTGCTGAACGCAGAGCCCAACCAGCTCAATCCCAGTACCCTGAGATCATGACTTGAGCAGAAGGTCAGATGCTTAACCAACTGAGTCACTCAAGTGCCTCTAGATGAAGCTTTTTAAGTGTTGACAATGAATACACATCTTTCTTCTTTACCTTCTTTAACCTAAAGGAGATTTACGTAATGTAAAAATAATTTGAAATAGTCTAGAATAAATTCAGCTATTATCTCTAGAAAAATAATTTAGTGTGAGGTAGAAATCATAAAATATAACAAGCACAATATTTTAATAACTATTCTTTTTTTTAAAAATGTCAGTATTTTTAATGTCACTTACTTTGCTAGAAAGAGATGTGCATTTTCTTCTTCTTTTTTTTTTAACCTATTCTTTTATTCAATGTTATATGCTTCGTGCTGGAACTGCTGTATTCACTAATATTTTCCAATTTTATTTTCCCTTTATGGTCAATAACTAGAATATAATGACATATAAAATATGATAGCCATTTATTTTTACTATAAATGTTAACAGCCCAAATACCTAAGTTAAAATTTTCTAAATTAAACTTAAAACCCACTTGGTTTTCAGCAGAAAGTTATATTACACTATTCTTTTAAAGGGAGCAATGACGTACAACTTTACTCATGAAATCTTGTAAGCGGCAACTTCCTGATTTAACCACAACTAAGTCAGTATTGTACTGTTATTTATTCTAATTCATAAAAGGTGAAAAATGGGCCAACATACTCTGATTATTTGTATATCAGTGATGTGTAGATACTAAAACAAACAATTGATGCCTCTAAAAACATACAATTAAGAAGCTAAAAAAATGAGCCTTTAAAAAAGTTTTAAAGAAAGTCTAAAGTTATGGAGAAAATAGGTACTATAGAGAGAATTTACTTCACCTGGCATTAGGAAATATAACTAGGTATAGTCAGAATGTATATGAGAACCTGAAGAAGAGTGTGCTGATACAATTTATCTTGGAAGGACGTGTTACAAACCAGTGCGTTACACATGGGTTCCTTAGTCAGACGTCATTGAGTTGATTTCTGTATTAGTAGTTGTTTTGTAAGTTTATCATTAATAGGATATATTTGCATCATGAATAAGCTATAACTTTTTTTTCTATAAAGATATACCTACGGATGTATATCTTTTGAAGATTGTTCAAGAGAGACTAGTGACTATGAAGTATCTAAAGAGGAATGGGACAAGAAATTAAAAAAGATGTAATAACTTCTGATTGGGATCATTTAATGTACTTGTTAACAACAGTCTGTAAGAGAAACAGTTTATTAAAACAATCAAGAAAACATTAATCAAGTAAATATAAAATTATGTTCCTAATAGCCTTACCTAAGAAAACTTGGCAATCACATTAAAGTAATAATAACATATTATTTTTATTCGTTTAACAGAAAATTGTTTCTCAGATGTATAATTCCAGATCTAGAAATGATGTGGTACCAAAAACCATGTGCTTTTTTTTTTTTAAGATTTTATTTATTTATTTGACAGACAGAGATCACAAGCAGGCAGAGAGGCAGGCAGAGAGAGAGAGAGGAGAAAGCAGGCTCCCTGCTGAGCAGAGAGCCCAATGCGGGGCTCGATCCCAGGACCCTGGGATCATGACCTGAGCCAAAGGCAGAGGCTTTAACCCACTGAGCCACCCACTGAGCCACCCAGGTGCCCAACCAGGTGCTTTCATACATGGAGCTGAAGTATGTATAAACTGGCATAGTCTTTATAAAATAATGGTGAATATGTTTATGGTCCTTTAAAAAGCTCATAATATGTAGGAAGCAGCTAGTACAGTACCTCTGAAAAATAGCCAAAAAAATAATTTAACAGAAAACATGAAAAATTGAAAATAAATAATCTGAACATTCAATGGAATAAGCTAAAAAGGAAAAATACAATAAACAGAAGAAATGTACTGGGAAAGAAACAAGAGAAAAAAGTAAATAAATGAAACAGAAACTAACTAAAATACGATTGGCATGGTCAATAAAAATAATTTCCTGTTTTTTTTTTTTAAAGAACACCCAAAATACCTCACAAGACTGAAAAAAATACAATAAAACTCACATAATACAAAAAATATCAATGGATATAATCACACATAAATCTGTGATTCTAAAATAGGAATTTTTGATTAAATTATATCCCTAGATTTGAAAACCTAACAGAAATAGTACTTTTCAAGAAATCTGTAGGCATATAAGAAATATACAAATCATAAGAAACTTATTTATGAATAAAAATAGGTGCCTAGTCCAGAAGGCTTGGCAGAGATTTTTTTCCCCATGATTTCAACAAATAGATAATCCTTATATACATTGTATAGAAAACAATCCAAAGGTATCCAATTTCATAAAACTAGTATAACCTTGATTTTAGGACTACAAGGCATCACATGTAAATGAAATTATAAGCTTGTCAAACTTATAAATAAAGATGAATTAAACAGGACAAGAACCTTGCAGGGATCAATAATGATAACACACTGTGAACTATGAAGCATAATTAACCAACCTTCTGCTCCAGTTGTATATTTAAAATATTTATATATCGTAGACAAGAAGGTTTTTTTTCAATGACAGTCCAGATTTAGAAAATCTACCAATGTAATTTCATCACATAAAGGACAGAAAATATGATCAATGTTAATAGATGCAAAAAACATATTTGATAAACTTCAATGCCTATTCATGACTAAAAGCATTATAAAAAACCAGAATAGAAAGTAACTTCTTTAATCTATTAAAAATAGTCTTCCCGGGGTGCCTGGGTGGCTCAGTGGTTAAAGCCTCTGCCTTCCGCTCAGGTCATGATCTCAGGGTCCTGGGATCGAGTCCTGCATCGGGCTCTCTGCTTGGCAGGGAGCCTGCTTCCTCCTCTCTCTCTCTGCCTGCCTCTCTGCCTACTTGTGATCTGTCAAATAAATAAAAAAAAAAATCTTAAAAAAAAAATAAAAATAGTCTTCCCTCTTCCCAAAACAGACAAATCTAAAATAAATATGATCTTTTAATGGTATAACTTTATAAGCATTCCATAAGAATCAATGCATTAATACCAGCTACTACCTCTGCTTTTCAACATTATACCAGAAGCGTAGTCTGGGGAAAAAAAATTTTTTTTTAAAGTAAAGAAAGGGTATAAGAATCATAAAGCAGAGTCAAAATTAACACATTTTGAAGAAAACAGACATTTATGACCATGATGTGAACCCAGAGAATCTATGGAGAAACTATTAGAATAATGAGAGAGTTCAAAAAGTTGCTGGATAAAAGGTCAGCATGTTCAATTTAATAACATTCTATTAAACCAGCAGTAATTGAATATAAATTTTAGTACAGAAAAGTTGAGGAATAAAATTTTATAAAATATACTGGAATAAAGCTTACCAAAATGTGAAACATTTTGCAAATGAAGTTATATATTTTTATTGAAAGACATAAAAAAGACATGAATAAATGAGGTAATGTAACATGTTGAAATATTTGAAGATGCTAACTGACCTAAATTAATCAATGAATTCAATTCTAATCAAAATCTCATCAGGAATTATTAGAAGAACATTTGTGTGATATAAGGATGATGTTATTAAAACAAAGAATAGAACATAATTTTAAAGGACAGATTTTTAAAAAATTTGTATTACTGAAATATAGTTGACATGGAATGTTATATTAGTCTCAGGTGTACAACATGGTTATTAGACAGTTCTATACATGGAACAATGCTCACCATGTGAAGGGTAGCTACCATCTCTCACCATGCAACATGCACTTTTCTTTTTCTTTTTTTTTTGAACATGTACTTTTCATTCTATGATTTATTATTTTATAATCAGGAGTCTGTACCTCTTAATCCCCTTCACTGTTTCACCTATCCCCATCCCCACTACCTTACCCCCTCTCTCCCCCACAACCACCAGTTTGTTCCCTGTCTTATGAGTCTGTTTTGTTTGTTCATTTGTTTTGTTCTTTAGATTGCATGAATGAGGGAAATCTGTCTTTCTCTGTCTGACTTATTTCACTTAGCATTTATACCCTCTGAGTCCATCCCTGTGGTCACAAATGGTGAAACTTATTTTTATTATGGCTGGGAATTATCCCACTGTAAACATGTACCACATCTTTACCTATTCATCTATCGATGGACACAGGTTGCTTCTCTATCTTCCTATAGCAAATAATGTTAAAATAAACATAGGGCTCATGTATCATTTTGAATTAGTGTTTTGTTTTCTTTAGGTAAATACCTAGAATTGCTAGGTCAATGGTATTTCTATTTTTAATTTTTTGAGAAACCTTCATTCGGTTTTCTACTTACATTCTCACCAACAGTGCATGAGGGTCCCCTTTCCTCCACATCCTCACCACCACTTGTTATTTCTTGTCTTTTTGATACACCATTCTGACTGGTGTGGTGATACCTCATTGTGGTGCTGACTTGGATTTCCCTGATGATTAATGATATTGCACATTTTTTCATGTGTCGGCCAACTGTGTGTCTTCTTCAGGAAAAAAAATGTCTATACAAGTCTTCTGCCCATTTTTTAAAATTGTTTGGGTTTTTTTGTTTGTTTGTTTGGTTGGTTGGTTTTTTGGTGTTGAGTTGTGTAAGTTCTTTATATATTTTGGGTATTAACCCTTCATCAGATATGCCATTTACAAATATCTTCTCCCATTCTGTAGGTTACCTTTTAATTTTGTTAATGGCTTCCCTCAATGTAGAAGTTTTTTATTTTGGCATAGTTCCAATAATTTATTTTCTGTTTAGTTTCCCTTACCTGAGGAAACACAATTATTTTAAGGAGTTTTATGGTTTCAGATCTCACATTTAGGTTTTTAATCCATTTTCATTTTATGTTTGTGTATGGTATAAGAAAGTGGCCCAGTTTCATTCTCTTTTAAAAGATTTATTTTTGGGGGCACCTGGGTGGCTCAGTGGGTTAAGCCGCTGCCTTCGGCTCAGGTCATGATCTCAGGGTCCTGGGATCGAGTCCCGTGTCGGGCTCTCTGCTCACCAGGGAGCCTGCTTCCCTCTCTCTCTCTGCCTGCCTCTCTGTCTACTTGTGATCTCTGTCTGTCAAATAAATAAAATCTTAAAAAAAAAAAAAGATTTATTTTTTTATTTGTTTGTTTGAGAGAGGGAGCAAGAGAGAGACCACAAGTGGCTGGTGGGGTGGGGGGTTGGAGGGAGAGGCAGAGGGAGAGGGAGAAGCAGGCTCACCGCTTAGGGGAGGGCTCAATTCCAGGGAAACGTGGGGCTCATTCCAGGACCCTAAGATCATCACCTAAACTGAAGGCAGATCCTTAACCAACTGAACCACCCAGATGCCCCCAGTTTCCTTCTTTTACATGTAACTGTCCTATATTCCCAGCACCATTTATTGAAGAAACTGTATTTTCATTAATGTAAATTATTGCTCTCTTTTGTCACAGATTAATTGACCTTATAAGTATGGGTTTTTCTCTGGACAATCCTGTTCCATTGATCTGTGTGTCTCTCTTGTGCCAGAACCATACTGATTACTATAGCTTTGTAGTGTATCTGGAATTGTGATACCCCCACCTGCTTTGTTCTTCTTTCTCAAGATTGCTTTGGCTATTTGGGGTTTTTGTGATTCCATACAAACTTCAGGATTATTTAGTTCTACTTCTGTGAAGAATACTATTGCTACTTCTACCTATAAAACTTTGTTGAATTTTTTACTCTGTAGATTGCTTTGGGTAGAATGGATATTTTAAAAATATTAATTCTCATTGATACCATGAACATGATCTATCTTTCCATTTGCGTCATCTTCTATTTTTTTCATCCATGTCTTATAGTTTTAGATTATAGGTCTTTTAATTCCTTGGTTAAATTTATTCCTGTACATTTTATTCTTTATGCTGCCTTTGTAAATGGGGTTGTTTTCTTAATTTCTTTTTTTTCTCCTTTTTTTTTCTTAATTTCTTTTACTGCCTCTTTATTAGTGTACAGATGCAACAGATTTCTGTATACTAGAGGGCATTTTTAAAAGGACTTCATCTCCATCATCCTGGCTTTTACATCTTCATTGAAATCGTGTGCCAAATTCATTTATTTTTTTCTAGTGCTGCTGTTTTGGCTCTTCCTGGTGACCTCATCTTCATTTGATTCTGACCCTGGAATTTCATAATCACTTTCAGATCAGCCACAGCAATCTGATATCCTGTCGACTTTAGCTGAATTAATCATTCTTCTTTGTCTTTTGTTAATCTTTTGGTTGGTGGATTTTGATCCTCAAGTTGCTTTTATACCCCTGACAGGAGTTACGTAGACTTCTTTTTATTCTTTTCACTCTCATTTTGAATAATACTCATAATTTGTTTGGCATCCTGAGATGTTACAGCTCAGTTACCATATTTTTCATCTCTTTTTCTAACTAAATCTTGATTTGCTCCAAAATTCTGACACATTCTATCTTTTACTTGCTCCAGGACTTGATTCAACAGAACTAGAAGAACTTTTGTCAATAAGGTTTTTTATTAGCATTAAATACTGATTCTAAGAATCATATGAGAGAACAATTGGGAATAAAATTTTATAAAGCCATGCCTGTTTGTTTCTAAAAAATATTAGCTTTTAAAAAATATTTATTTATTTATTCGAGAGAGAGAGAGTGGGCGCGGAGCAGAGGGAGAGGGAGAGAATCTCAAGCAGACTCCATCAGAGCCTGACACAAGGCTCTATCTCAGGAACCTGAGATCACAACCTGAGTCGAAACCAAGAGTTGGAGGCTTAACCAAATGGGCCATGCAGGTGCCCCTAAAAATGTCAGTTTTCTTAAAAAAGAATAGAAACAACCTCCTCAACTAAAAAAAAATAAATAACTCCTCCTCTAAAACAAACAAATCTAAAGCAAGATTAATGATCAACGTTCAGATGTATTTCCATTAAAGTCAAAAACAATATATGAATATCAAAAACAATATAGGAGTACCTGGCATCATTTCTAATAACATCTAGTTAACATTCAAAATGTACATTCCATTTCATCCAGTAATTTTAGAAAAAAGAAGTCCTTCAATATGTTTTGAGAGATAGAAGAAAATTATCACGCTAATTTATTTGTTGAGGAGAAAAATCAACAAGCAATATGAATGTCTATCAATATGACATTAAATGAATAAAATGAGAGCATTTTATTCTTTTCAATGGTTAAAAACACAACAGTTAAAGTGATAATTCTCCCTTAAATAAGCATGGGTGTGTGTGTATCACAAAGCTCATCTCAGCAGTATAACAATACTCAAATGAAACCAACCTAAGTGACTATATACTAAGTATTTTCAACAAAATGTAAGGAGTCAGGCTAAGGTTTAAATTATGACTCAGAGTTCACTAAACCCAATGCCCTTCTCCTGAAGATTATAAAGATTATAATGTATGTTTCATAGAGGATTAACAGTGATATTATAAACAAACTACTTATCAGAGTTCTTTCCAGAATGTAAGGTTTCAGCAAATGATGGTACTATTTTGTTACTATATCATTATAATTGTGTATAATATTAATCTATATTATATTAGTACTATAATGTTATCATTATCACTAGAATTCTCATTTTATTATTTATAAGTAACTCTTTGAGAATTTTATTTGGGTTCCAATTATCAGTTACTATATGATAATATTATTTAACTTTAAGTATATTCTATAGCACTTAAAATTTATGCAAATATGTTTATGATTTATTTCATTGCTTTTGTGTTTAGGTGAATGATGAGAAAGCAATCTTTCTTTTGTTACTTTTTTTTACTTTTCAAATAATTAATTTGCTAGTCCTACTTACTGAATAATTCTTTGATTTATCAATTTCTCTGGTCACATTTATCACTCTATAGTTTTACTCATACTTGGGTTAATGATGGGGTAATTAATTTTCCCTTATCTTGATGCTTTAACTGCACAATGCTAATTATTAAGAGTTCACAGTAAGGTTTAGCACTTAGTAGATCAGGTTGCTCATTATTACTCACTTTTAAAAAAAAATATGCTATTTCTCACCTATTTGCCCTTCCATATAAATTCCTGTATTACCTTTCAAAGTTCTTAAAAAGCAAGGGGGGAGCACCTGGATAGGTCAGTCAGTTAAGCATCTGTCTTCCACTCAAGTCATGATCCCAGGGTCCTGGGATGGAGCCCAGCATGAGGCTCCCTGCTCAGTGGGAAGCCTGCTTCTCTCTCTGCCCCTCTCCCCACTTGTGCTTTCTCTCTCTCTCAAATAAAAAAAATCTTTTTTTAAAAAGTGGGTAGGAAAGGGAAGAGGAAAAGAAGGAGGAAAAAGAGAAGAGAAGGTCAAGGAGGAGAGAGAGAAGAGGAGAAGGGATTAAAGCAGAAGGGAGGAAAAAGGGGAAGAGGTCAATCTTAAAAAGACTGCATCCAATCTGTAAAGTATTTTGGAAAACAGTGATATTTGTACATTACTCAGTTTGACCATCCATAGTAAATCTCCACAATATTTACATGTTTTTCTAAATTTACTAGGTGGACATTTTACATTAAAGTAGACTTTAACTGCCTTGACATGGCTTAAGTCACTAAATGAATAATAATGAGAATCTGTCACTCTTATATAAAAATATTATGCAACATAATGGTCATGTACAATATCTCCCAGATAAATGCAAATTTGACACGAGTATTATCTGATTGGCACCATAAGAACATTTTCAATTTTCAACTATCATCTTGGAAGACAGGAAAGTATAATGATGAGGAGAAAATCTGGCAGTAAAATATATTAGCATTTTCATATTTTAAAAACTTAATCAAAGGAAAAACAAGTTTGCACTTCCCTAAAAAATAACAGAACCTAAAGAAAAGGGTGATGAAAAAATAGGCCAATATAACACCAACTATAGTCTACATGACAGGATAGGAAAAAAAAAAAAAAAAGTAGCTCCTGCATAATGTGAACATTGAAGAAAACTAAGCAAAGACCATACAGGTACTGAACCTAGCTGCCAAGGATGCTTAAGTGCAACCTTGCTACACTGGCATGTGTGAGAAATACCAGTGGATGGCCAAGTCTGATTCAGATGCAAAGGAGCCAACACTGCAGGACTAACTGGGCATGCCAGGGACTACCCTCAAGAAGTTACTGAGAACCTGGGCAGGTCAAAAGGGTGGGGGGGGGCAGAGATTTAGGGCATTTGTATAAATATGTAAATAAAGCATCCTGTTTGAGAATATTTAGGGCACTGCATGCCTCTTATTTCTCCTCTTATATGGAGACCAGGAGGTGTGGAATTCACTGCCTTCTGGGACAGTAGGACTACAGGAGTTGCACCGCTGTCTGCTGCTCCATGCAGCTGCTCTGTCTGTCCCCTAGGACCACCAAGAAGGAGTGAGAACACCCACTGTAGGAGGTAATAGGAAATAGTGTCAATGGAATCAACTTTATTTTTCCAGCAGGGAAATAACCCAAGCCATCTAGCTAGAAGGCAAGATTAAAAATGATGCTAATATATTTTAGAAATTATAAGTTTAACAAAAAGAAAAATTATAGTATTTGAATATTTCCTTTTGGTTTCTACTATATGCCATATATCTAAATTGCACGTTGGATGCAGCTGACAAATTTATTCAGAGAACTGGACATACTGCTATTATAGTGTCCTGTGGTAGGCTCAGTAATTGGACATTGAATCTAGCTAGAATTCATACCCAGTTAGGTTTTGCTGAGGGAAAATTTATCCTGGCAAATGGCATGATTTTTTCTAGCTAGAATTCTAAAAGGGATGCGGTCCACCTGCATGGACAGCTGCTACTTCACAGATTCTTTGCCAGCAGCCACTATTTAATAGAGTTGTGTGGACATTATGTCTGTTGTTTTCCTTCTGACAAAAAGCAAGATGAGCTGGACTTGAGTTCTTGCCTTCATTTGCTTTTTCTAGCTTCTAGTTTATTTTTAGGAAACAATAACTTGGTAGCGTCATTATATTTAGTTCTGTCCAAAACAATCTTTTGATACTTTATGGGTTACTTACTTTAATAAGATTTATTAACATGGAAAATTAACCTGCTATACATTCCTAATTAGCTTTTAATACCTTTTAGCTTCTCTGTTAGGAAAAGCCCTATCCAACTAACTACAATGAATTTAGTCTCCATTACTGAAGGATATGCCAATCACCCCTAGGAGAGAAATGTCCTTGAGATATGTGTGTGTGTGTGTGTGTGTGTGTGTGTAACTGCCATTCTCAGAAATAACTCGAATACCAATTTTTTTCCTTCAACTTTGACCAAATAAGGAGCTGGCATGATCTTCAACCAATAAATGACTTTTGTTATGAAATACTGTACATATATACATTATATGATGCTCAAATGTACTCAGTTGCTTGTTTCTGCTTATCTCCTATGCTTTTAATCACGTTTTAATAAAAAATAATACCCTAATTCACTGTCATTAAATATAATTTTCCAAGGTAGAAACACTTTAAGATGAAACCAAAGGTATAGTAACCAAACTGAAGTAAAAGAAATAATTTCAAACAATTAAGATATTCCTTTAGTTAATGAATTTAACTAAAATTTTCTTAGGTTAAATTTTATAATACATGATAATGTAATGAAAGAACTTATGTTATTAACATTCATTTTCTTCAACTATAGCCCTCGTTTTTCATCTCTCAGTTGACCTAGTTTCCTTGACTTTTCTGGAAAGAAAAGTTATTTTTACATATTGAGAGGATTTTCATTAATAAAAAATTCTATATTTAAATTATATATTTTAAAGAATATACAAATTAAGGAAATACTTTTTTTTGAAACATATTGGAAGCAAATAAACCAATTTGATAATGAGCACTATTTGATATAAAATTAGGCCATGAAAGGTAAGGATAAGGATTACTCAGAAGGATATGTGAATTATCTTTCAAGAACTGAATAAAATAAAACAAAAAAATTCACAGTAATGTATAAATCATTTTTTACTCACAAAGGAAGAGTAAATTAATTTAAATATTTTAGACTATATCCATTATATTTTCTTTGCATTTTGCCTCAGATACATAGAAAAATAAAGGCTTTTCATTGGCTATGAATAGCAATGTACTCTATATGAATAGCTACGTACTCTATATAACAATAAGCATGCCACAAACCACTAAGTAACATATATTGAAACTATCTAGATCTTATATAACGCAGGTATCTACCATTTTTTTTTTTTTTTTTTTTAGGTATCTACCATTTTATCAGCAGGTAAGGAAAATGTCAATGCAGGTTGCTTGTTTTATGATATTTTATCATGGGTGCCTCTTCCAATGGGATCATCTCTCAGGTTCTTCATGCCCACAAGAGTTCATGGCCCCGAATTTCATATTCTGGACAATTATAATGTTTAAATACCCTTGAAATTGTGTGTATATACTTAAATACCCTTGAAATTATGTGTATAAATTATACACAGGCAGGTATATATAAAGCTGTCAGTCTCAGAAATCACCCATTTGAGGGGTAAGCTGGTTGTAATTAAAAATGAATGAAACAGTGTAGTTATCCTAAGCAGCTTTCAGAACAGGGAGAAGGGTGGTCAAATAGACATATAAATAACTCATTATATTACAAAGCAGAATAACATGTATACCATAAAACTGTAAAAAGTTCTCCATAAACATAACAGAAGGACTATTTAATCATTTGCTCCCAAATGGGGAGCTATAAAAATTGCTTTAAGAAGGAGATAATAATTCAGCTGGACTGCATGAGCAGGAAACATCAGCAAATAACATAGGACAATATGTAATTAATGACTGATAGGACAATAAAAACTAAGGTACAGAAAACTGAAAGTATGTGATATCTTGTGACTGAAACATGACGTGTATGGAATTGTATCTTACAGATGACATAAATGACATATTATAAAGCAATGGGTCATAATTGGAAATTTTTTGTTTTTTGTTTTACAAAGAAAGTGATACAATGAAGCTATTTGCAGCACTGTTTGTTACAGTTGTGCTACTATTGATGGAGGCAGATGTGTCAAGAAAGGAATAATTGAGTGAAAGCATGCCTACAGAGGACCTTGCTGTCTGAAAATAAAGGTGATGATCATGGTTATATGGTGCTGGTGACCGCAGTGATTGTGGGGTGATGGTGGAGTTAGTGATGTCAGGAACCAGTGAAGCACTGACTGCTTAGTGAGTTCTTCACATGGATCATGAACTTGCTAAAAGTTAATATCCATTATCACTAATCTTTTTTCCCCTTTACCCCTAATGCTGGAGACAATTTAACTACCGCAGATGAATAAATGAGCCTTGTAAGAATTAAATAGCTCTGTTAAGGTCACATAGTATCAGAGGCCAGAATGGAAAGATAGGTCTGTAAAGGCTCTACAGTCCATATATATTTTTCTCATGTTCAAGGTTTTATTTAAATTCTAGTTAATTAACTTATAGTGTTAAATTGGTTTTAGGAATAGAATTTAGTGATTAATCACTTTTATACAACACCCAGTGCTTATCACAACAGGTGCCTCCTCAATGCCCATCACCCAGTTAGCCTATCCTTCACCCACCTCCCTCCAACAACCCTCAATTTGTTCTTTACAGTTAAGAGTCTCTTATGGTTTTCCTCTCTCTCTCTCTCTCTTTATTCTCTTCCCCTATGTTCATCTGTTTGTTTTCCTAAATTCCACATATAGTGAAATCATATGGTATTTGTCTTTCTCTGACTGACTTATTTTGCTTAATATAATACATTCTAGCTTTATGGCATTGCAAATGGCAAGATTTCACTCTTTTGATGGCTCAGTAATATTCCATCACACACACACACACACACACACACACACATCTTTATTCATCAGTTGACAGACATTTGGACTCTTTCTATAATTTGGCCATCATTGATAATGCTGCTGTAAACATCATGTGCATGTGCCCTTCAAATCAGCAGCCCATATATTCAGACTTTCACCATGATGATTCCTATTTGTGATAGAAAAGGGGCACACACTCTAAAAGCCCGAGAATGTAATGAGGAGGTTCTTTCAAAGTTTCAAATAGAATCAAGTAACAAGTGTATAAATATGATAAGCAAATACTAAAATCAGCCATTTTAGAGGTCGGTGATGTTAGAGAACAGTTTCCCTAAGTAGTAACCATGGAAGCCAGACGATAAGGGACTGAAACATTGGTGGTAAGCCTCCAGGAGTTTTTAGGGAGATAAGGAGAGACAGGATGTTATTTTGAAGGAAGAAAGCAAAACCAACAGATTTTTTTTTCTCTTTTGCTTATTACAACAGGAAAGTCTCAATCATCTTCAGGGCTTGCAGAAAAAAACTATAAGAAGTGAGAAGAAAATTTCTGGACTATAAGGGAAAATGAAGGGGCATAGCACTGGGGAAATGAAACTGTGTGTGATTAAAACACTGGTAATTAAGCTGGCCAAAGCCACAGATTTAGAAACTAAAGGCATTTTATTTTCAAATAAATGGTCAGGTAGAGAATGCATCTTAGACTAAGAATTAGTTACAGCAATGGGGTAGAGATAAGGGAACTGCCAAGATTCAGGCACTAAATTTAGAGGCTCTGCTTCAAAAAAGGTAGTTTCTAAGAATGAAATCATTTTTCAAAGTGCAGGCAGATGAAGAGATCATATGAAGTTGAAAGAGGTGAACAAAACACAGCAATGGGGAAATCAGGAGAGATAATACTCACACATCTAGGCAGGTGGAGAAATAGGACCTTAAGACCAGGATAGGGTCCTGGCCAAAAGAGATTATGCTCTGAAAGGGGCTGCATACCTCTTTGATAAAGAATAAAGAAAGGGAGGGATGACTATGAAAACTATACAGATGACCAAACTGGAAAGAAGTTTAAGTAATCCTCAACAAATGGTTTTTAATTTCCCAGACAGGAATCTGGCCCTGTGGAGAAGAGAGTACAAAGGTGTAAGAAGAACCAGAAGATATGTAAAAGCCATTTTGGGGAAGTTAAGGCATGCTACAGACATGAGATATGGAGCTGGTGACAACCCCATGAACTTGGCTGAATGCTACATGTTATTTCACAAATGGAAGGCACATGTTATGTGATTAAATGTCCATTATCACACTGTGAGAAAAACCATACCCCCAAAATTTTAATCACTCCATAAATGTAAAAATGTGTTCTGTGCAGAAGCAGTATATCTGCAACTATTAGAATACCAAGGGTTTTGGAATTAAATAGTCTCTCTTCCTTGAGGCAACTTCCTCCAACATTAGAAGCCATATGATAAACAAAACAACCACAAGTTCCCATCTGGTCTCTGTGTAGCATGGGCAGGCTGTGTAAACCCTCAGAATTTTTTTTTTCTTTCTTTTTTTTGTTTTTTTTTTGTTTTTTTTTGTTTGTTTTCTGGTATTGAACATGGCCTGCAGTAAAGTAAGCACCTGCACTACAGGAAAATAAGCCATGGCCATTCTAGCAAACAGATTTTGAAAACAAGGAGACTGTGCTTTTATTTGCTATTTTGTGTGTTTATTTAGGCAATGGCTTTCTTCCACAAGCCTAGCTTTCTATATTGCTCTGCACACACCATTCCCCTTGGATTTAAAGTGCTCTGCATATGGAAAGGGAAGTACTGTATGCACTTGAAATATTATCTTATTAAATTGTTTTAGTTCTTAACTCTCATACCCATGGGGCAGATAGGAAGGAAGCAGTGTTATTTAATTATAAAGTAACTCTCTCCTTAACCAAATGTTTTAAATTATACCAAAGCAATTTTTTCATTGGTGGCATTTAAATGGAAGTTATATACATCCATCTCCTGGGGCATTAGTACTCTGTCCTCTACCCTTAATTTGACCTGAAGAGATTTCCCAGAGCTGAGTTAGCCAGCAGGTGAAGGAAGCGGAAACATGCCAACATGCCCATTAATCAGAACTCTAGACTTAGAGAACACATATATCAATGTTTTCTAAAAGCTCTTTCTAAAACGGCCTGGAAAAAGGCAGAAGGATTTTTCCTCTACCTGAGAATTATCTTCCTTTAAAGCACTTAGTTTTGAAAATAATTTTATTTTAGTGGGAAGCTAAAGAAACGGGCCACATCTATATAAGATGGTTGGCACAAAACAACAAAATGTTGTTTATCAGGAAATGGAAAGTCTTAGGTGCAACATTACAAAGCAGATGACCCAAGTAAATTCTTCAGAAACATATTTCCCCTGCCTGCGACCTTTCCACTGCCTGACAAACAAAGCATTCAGTTTCTGCTCTTCTCTCCTCTATCATAAATATTTTGAATCTCTCTCTCCCCTTGTGGTTTCTTCCCTCCTTTCTTCAAATACTGAACATTCAATTTTCCCTGGGCTGATCTGTGCTCCCTTCAAACTCCCATTATCTTTGTCTTTCACTGATCACCTCCCACAGTGTGGCTGTTCTCAACTGACCCTCCTTTCTTTTCGGTCTGCATCAACCTCACCCTAGGCAGGCGGCCTCGCCATCTAATTCTCCAAGAAAAATCCAGACAGACCATCGAATCTATCATGAGCTCATTACCAGAGCTGCCCTCTACTTCAACCAATACTTTCTTTATCCTATTCTCTCCTATTTCTTCTCCTTCTTCCCAGTGTCAAAAAATGGAGACAGCCCATCCTTCTCCGTTAGGCCAAAACTTCCCAGACCCCTGACCAACATCTCCTCCTCCTGAGGTGACCTGTCACCTATGCTCATCAATGGCAGCCTATATTCTGTCTTATTCATCTGTCTCCTTCCTTTATGTCATTACACATAATCAGATCTACATATGATGAAGGATCATCATCTACCATCAAAATGCACTTGACCTTACTGCTCATTCATGTAGCCACTCTGAGACTCTGTTCTTCTCTCCTTAGTGCCTTCAAACTGTCCTCTGCTCCCACTCATTTGTGTTGAATGCAGACATGTTTATAGATCCATTCAACTGCACACACACGTGTAGTCACACTCACACACAAAAACTCATGGGCAGACATACACACATCTCACCCTCTCTGGATTTTCTTTCTGCTTGACGCTACTATACTCAACTTGTCTAGTTTTTCTCCACATCTTCACTACTTTGTCTATTTGGCTGGCTGTTCTTGCTCACGATGACACCCTATGTCTCCTTCCCCGACCCCAAGACCCATCCAGTCAAGAATACTGCTCAAGACTCAGTCCTCAATCTTATGCTCTGCAGCTCAGTGAGAGCATCCATGTTCATATCTACATTTTCTCAAATGGCAGTTTTGCAAATTTCCCTCTGCTTCCTTATTCTCCACTCACAAGAAGAAACATCCCACAGGAAAGCATTCTAATTTCAAATGAAGAGAGTCTCATCTAGATTTAGATTATAAGGTACCTGAGTTTAGGAATCATATTTTCTATTTTATACACTTCTTACCTCTCAATTCCCTTGGAACAACACTTTGCCGATAGTGAGCATACAAGGAAAACTTCACTCATCTCCCATCAGTGCTATGTTAAGTGCTGAGAAGTAAAGGATACAAATAAAACATAGGGCTTGTTTTTGGAGTCCACCTGCACAGGCACAAAACTGTGACTGGTACAATAGCATGCACGCAGTATGGGATGGGAGTGAACGGGAGAGAGGAAGGCCTCGCTTCAACTTCCAGGGCTCTCCGTTACACCTCATGATCACTTTCATCCAAATTCCTGCCTCTCTCATTTCCTGGTCTTCAAGATCCTCCTCCTCTAACCAGAGGATTGACAGAGAAGGAGTTCACAGAGCAACGAAAGTCTGGTCTTCCTAATCCACATGGGGATAACACTGTCTATCCTGCATACCCCATGGTTAACATGAAGATCAAATATACATTGTACTTGAAAGCAGTTTATATATTTTTTATCCTTAGTTTTAATCTTTGATATCTAGAGAAAAGTTGAACTTCCTTCCTAGCTGAATGAGTGACCCAAACCATAATGTGATACTAAGATTCTTCCCCAGGGACTTGCTCTTTTATAGAACTCACATTTCCTCTAGATTTATATTCACTTCATATTTTTAGCTGTTACCTCAGATGAAGAATATAGCCTCTCTGATTCCCAAAGTCCTTCTATTTCAGGTGATTTAATTTCTAAATCCCACTTTAAAATGACCTTGTGCTTTTAAATAATTGCATCTCTAAGTCTAGCAAAAAATTCCAAGTTGGTACCCTTCCAAGACTTCAAACCAAATTTGTCATGTTGTCTTAGGGATTCACCAGCCCCTCCAATCAGCACCAGGCTATTTTATTTTTGTCAATGACATACCATCTTAAAAATGCCCCAGATTAGGAAAATGATTTTTCTCTACTTTCACTGCCCTACCCTTACATTGTTACTGATATTTTATGTACAAATTCGGTCTCCTTATAAATCAAGTATGGTATATTATACCATACTCCATCCTATCACCTATGGTGGTGACTTTTCCATAGCCACTCTTCCTGGTTTTGATGAAAATGTTGATGATAAGTTGTCATGTATTCAGGCCTATCCCCATCAACATTTTCCACATGTACCTGTTTCTTGTATCCTACCTCAAACGCTGTCTCTGTTAAAAGTAAACACAACTCCTTTCCATCAGCAGCTACTTAAATATTTCCAAAGCCAACTCCATTCTTTTATGGCTGAAGGCCTACCTGAATCTTTGAGGTTAATTTGCTTCTAGTTTCTTCCATCACTAAAATATTTCACAGGCGTACACCAGCTTTACTCACTAAAATATGATTTTATCAACCAAAAACAATTAATCAAACACGGAATGTATGCGTGTGTACCCTCTGGAGTAAGAATTTTAATGTTGCCTCTTGAACTCAACCCCAACAGCTCAGTCTGACATTTAAAAATTGTCTATCAACTGGATCCATCAACTCATTTCACGTATTTCCCTTATTTAGTCTTTATATTTCTGAGACTTGCTAATTCATGCCTCTATATTTCAGGAATGTTCTACCATAACTAAAAAGCCATTACCTTTTTTTGGGCTAAGCTAATTCCTATAATCTCTTAATAACTTGATTCCATATCCCAATTTTAGTTTCTTGTTATACTTACAATGCATTACCTTGTAATTTATTTATATATTACTTATTTTATCACTTCTAATTTTCATGCACAAATTTTTACCCAATTAGATCATAGATTCCTGAAAATTTAGAACCTTTGTTATAAATGTCTGTATTTTTGACAGTATCTGGTATGGGTTGATGTGGGATAATCTGCTAATGATAACTGAATCAAATTAACACAGAATTACAGGAAATATATAATTAGTTCCCAGTCATTCATATTTCTACATTACATCCTCAGGGAACTTTATGTTATTGTAGACACCAGATTTACAGTGGTGTCATACACAAAGTCTGTGTTCTATAAATAATCATATATACTTAATACTTAAAGTAACAGAGGCATGTCTTCTTTCACTTTTGTCCTCTCTACGTATGAAATAGAATTTTCTAGCAGTGAATGGACCCCAGTTTTGACAATGACTACAAACAGATGCAGGAGTGAGGATAGGATACATTTGTGTTTTTCTTTTTAAACCATCAGCCTTTCTTATTCCTCTAACAGGTTGCGTTTTGAATTATTTGCATGCAAAATGCTTCCTTGATATGGGAGAAAATTTAATAAGCTTTTGGTTATGTAAATGTGTTATAATACCTAGGAGACAACCATTTTGCATAATGATATATTTTTAAATAGGTTTCTTCCCGTCTCTATGAACTTACAGTTCTGCCGCTTTGTTTTATTTTATTTGAGTATGAAGGCTGGTCTGTGACTGCGCAAAAGGGAGATAAGGTGGAAACTTGCTTTCCTCTGCTAAGCTTTGGCATATTAAGGGCAGTGGGATGGGGTGGAAGATGAGTGGTCATAAATTGTTTGGGAGTGACCTAGTTAGGGGAGGTAAACTGGCCTACCAAATGTGGTTGAAGGCAAAGCAAGGGACCTTTGCTCAACAAGGGACCTAGTCTTACAGATCCTGAGAGCAGTCATATCTAGAATTGAGTTGTGGTCATTCTTGCCTGTGTCTGATATTTTCCGTAAGTACTGTTGTGATAGTCCAGCTTGGATTTAGCTGTGCTCTGAGTGACCAGCCTAGAAGAGCAGCTCGTTGAGGTGGAGGAAAAGCCATCTTACGAGAGGGAAGCTGCACTCGAGGTGCAAGAAACAACCCCAGAAAGGCAGGACAACAGTCTGAGCAACCCAGGGCAGATGGGTGGGAAAAATACAAGTTCCTTGGGACTCCCAAAAATACATGGAAAAAAGGAGCCTGGGAAAGGACACACTTCTTGCAGTTAGGAAGGCTACATCTAGGCAAATGGCTGCTTGGGCATTAAAGACTGATGTCTGAGGTCTGCAACATTTCAGTTAAATGCTTTAAAAACGTGCTGTTTTTCTGACCTCTATTATACACATCTCCCATCAACCCATACCACCCCCTCCTCAGCCCCTACCTCTACCTCCACTCCATCTGCTGGTCAATGGTAGGTTTTAAAACACAGCAAAAGAGGTTGTTAAAAATAAGGCAGAAATGAATGGAAATCTTGCAGAATAAATAAACTGTTGTTAAATGCCAGAAAGAAAAAAAAAAATGGTATGAACAAAGTTGTAAGCAAGATAAAATTAAAAATTAATTGACCAGTTTCTTGTTAATATTTTGCTTCAGTGCAAATACACAGAAGAACTACACTTGATAATATGGAAAAATAAGGGCTAATGTATTCTAATTTATGGATTCATTTATTCACACGCTCTAAAGAACAGGAATACAAAAACACTGCTCTTGTGCAATCAATAATGCATATGTCCTATTTTGACTTACCCTCTCCCACAAATCCATCTTACCCCCTAGTCACATAGATTGGAACTGTGTAGTCCAGAAACATACAAAAGCTTTTATAACAACTCAGTGATTACAAGAAGTCCCAGTGTCTAACAAAAGGTCCTTGTTTTAATAGTAACTTAAATATAAAAAAACTACAAATTGCTACTTCTTTCTGGAGCAATACTTTTTATTCTTGCCACAAAATATGTCAATACTGATGTTGATGGCAGCATTGTTAATTGCTGAGTTTTCATAAACCCAGTTTTATAATACAGCTGCTGAAATTTTGGTGTAATTTGTCTTCAATGATCCAGTATGGTCACAACGTAGATCTCATTAATCAAATATCCTGGTTTGCATAGAGATGTTGTACATGGGTCACCAATTATCCAAGAATTTGAGGGAACTAAAATAGTGAATTCCTCATTTGTTATAAACATTCTAAGTTTTTATTGATTCTGATTATGCTTCTGGAGTTCGTGTTATTATAGGGTCATGTATGTCTACCAATACCCTGACAGCTGTGTAGAAATGCTGACTGCTACACCAGGTACCAAAGGCTTTACTCTGTTTTGACTATTCTGACTTATTCCTCAATGGTCATAATCCTTGACTCGGCATAGTCCTTTTTTTGTGTACCTTGCAACTACTGCACGGCGGCTGCTGCAAAAATGAATAGGATATAGAATCCGTAACCACAGTGATTAAACCATGGGGATTTACGAAATGTAACAACACTCTATTCCTGACAACCAGTGTTATTGGACAGATTCACACTGACATAAAACTTAATCGTGATGTAGTTATTTGAAAACACATCTAGTCCACATTATAATATGGGACTAATTTACATGCAGTATTGCCCATGAAATAGTAATACTGCTAATGACAATTTTTGCCAAATGGTAATATGAAGGCTGCAGGCATTTTGTTGCCAAAAAAACTCTCAACTAGATAATTCTATTTCTAGGTTTCATAATCTCCCCTAAACTATTCAAAAATTCTTCCATTTCATACTTTCATATCAGCCTTCTTTTGTACTCCATGATTAACACCAAATTTGCAAATGCAACTTGTTGAAATGATTTTATGTACAGTTCTGAGATACGCTGAAGTATATGGGGATGGCATATTCAGGTTCTGAGTCAATTCTATAAGATTCCTTCTGTTGCCTGAGAAAGGATTCTATAGGTTCAAATGGATAAAAAGAATAATTGATCAAAAAGCATGCCACTTGACTGCAAAACACGAGATGTCCTTTTTTTTTCTTTTCTTATTTTTATGATAAGCAACTTCCTCCTTTATATAAAATAAAGTTACTTCTTACTGGGTTGGAAAGCCAAATAAGGTAAACAAAACTGAGTTCACTAGAGGCTGTGTGTTAAGAAAGGTAGGTGGCACAAGCTTCTACTCTCTAAAGACTTAAATTTAATCCAGTGATAGACACTTAAAAAAAAAAAAGTAAAATGAGTATTTGGAAGAGAAATAAAGGGCAGTAATGAATTCACAAACATGGAGAATAAATAATGATGATTGTATGGCAGACATTTATTTTATTTAATATTTATACTTCACTCGTGATTATATTTAAAAGTTCTGTTTTAAAAACACTTTTTATCCAACACATACTCAGTGCTGAGGGAAAGGAGGTGTTTTCTAGCAAATACTCTGCTCGTTATCAAAATCAGTTTGAAGCTTTCTCTTGTGCTCTGTGCCTGTTGAAAACAATTTCTCTCAAGAAAACCTAAGATTCCATATACATGGTTCAGGAAAGTGAGGTCTTTGGAGTTCCTGTGCCAGGTCCTGGAGCTGTGTTTTTAGGCCCCAAGTCCAAAATCTCTAGGGCCTAAGCCTTGTTTTGGATTCAAAAGTACCTGTGCTATTCCCTTGTTATTTCAGTAGCCCATCAGGGTAGAGATTCAGCTTCCATGGGTCTGTTGACAACATTCTTGTTTATTTTGCATTAGAATCTGGCAGTTTTATTAACTCTCCGTTTTAAAAATTTTATCTCCCACAACAAGGAGTTCTTAATCGATTGGTCCATTACCACAAAGTCTGTCATGAATATGAATGTTATATAAATGTTTGCCTTTGAGTGATTTCACCATTTTTGCTGTGTACCATGCATGTACAGATGATTCATTGCTCTCTGAGAAGCAATGCAGTGCAGAACATCTACATGAGCCTATTTTTCTGTCCACACAAGAGTCTTCATTCAGATAGGCTATTTCCATATCTAAAGCATTTTCTCACATATAATATATATGATATATATATAGAATACACATGTATATAAATATATATCATATTTAAATGTCAACATATATAAATATATACTTATATGTAAGCTAATACTATATATTACATATGTAATATGTAATATGTAATATTACATATGTAATATGTAATATGTAATATGTAATATATAACCACATGTAATATTACATGTGGTTATATAATTTAATTCACAGAAAACTATTTTGTTTTCTATTTCTTGAGGGTCTCACTGCCTCTTGTCAGGCCTACCCAAACGTTGGATGAACCATCACTAGCACATGCAGTCTTAACAAGGTAGTGACTTACGGAAGCTATAAGATGACTCTGAGCCTGCTGTTTTTTTGACAGATAGAATCTGTCCAAAAGGCACAACAACCCAGTAATGGCAAATTCAACAATCCACTAGGGAAAATAAGTGGACTCTAGGACTAAGAACACAGAGTGAAACATTAGAGTATACGAAAATCAAATTATCTTCCAAGAGTATTAAATAAAATTTAAATGTTAGTTTAAAAGGATTAGAGATTCAAAAAATTACAAAAGAAATCAAATGAATGTTTTTGGAGAGCCTGGAAAACCTACAGAAGAAAATATAAATAAATAAAAGATAGAAAGCCCAAGGGTGAATTATAAAATGCTCTACGAGAAAGGAAGAGTGAAAAAGGAGAACAGTTTTACAACCAAAGAAGGAAAATGCTTGAGGGCCACTGAGACAACACTGATGTCACAAGGCAGTATGGCTTGTGCACTGTTAATTTATCTGATTATATAAAATATTATAACAATGTCTATAGTGAGATTCTTCCTTAACAAATTACAAAAAGTTCTTGTAAATCAGTAAGAAAACATAAATGATCATAATAAAGAGGGAGAAGTCATCTAGGGATACAAACAAGAGGTATCCAGGAAAAATACAAATCACTAACAAACAAAGGAAAAACTTCTCATCTTACTAGTAAACAAGGAAAGGTAAGTTAAAACAATAATATGATCATTAAAATTACTTAGCAAATATTAATTTTTTTAGATAAATTGTTTAAATTGATAATACCCTGTGTTGGCAAGGCAATACCAGAAAGGAATGCTTTTACGAAAGTTAATTTGCAAGACAAATTAAAAAAACAAAAACAAAAACAGGGGTGGCTGGGTGGCTCAGTCAGTTAAGTATCTGCCTTTGGCTCAGGTCATGATCCCAGGGTTCTGGGGTCAAGTCCCACATCAGGCTCCCTGCTCAGTTGGGGCATCTGTTTCTATCTTTCCCTCTGTCCCTCCACCTCCACTCATGTTCTCCCTTGCTATCTCTCAAATAAATAAATAAATAAATAATCTTTTAAAAATGGAAAAACATAAATATACATATCTGTGATTGAGAATTCCAATTACAGGAATGCATCTGTGAGAAAATTTATACGGAGTCATTGACTATAGCACTTTTTACAATAAAAATGGCCAACAACAGAAGAATGGCAGTGACTGACAAATGCTGTGCTGTCAATAACTGTAACATTATCATCAACATACCTCTATCACAAACTATAAAAAAAAGCAACAGAAAGAGAGTTGTGTTATATTGTGAAGTGCAAAAGGCCAGCTGTAGCACAAAATAAATAATAAGACCTCACTGGGGAAAAAACAGGAACTAGATATGTTTATATTATATTATATTATTATATTAATAGGTATGTTCTAAATTCATTTCTGAATACATATAGACAGATATACAGATACACAGATATATGATGTAAGATAAATATATATGTGACATATATAGATGTGATGCACAAAAATCCTGTGGAAGAATGGAAGGATACATATGGATTTTTTTTTAAGATTTTATTTATTTGACAGAGAGAGATCACAAGTAGGCAGAGAGGCAAGCAGAAAGAGAGAGAGAGAGAGAGAGAGAGAGAGAGGGAGGGAGGAGGAAGCAGGCTCCCTGCCTAGCAGAGAGCCCGATGAGGGACTTGATCCCAGGACCCTGAGATCATGACCTGAGCCAAAGGCAGAGGCTTAACCCACTGAGCCACCCAGGCAGCCCTACATATGGATTTTTTAAAATATTTTTTTATTTTAGTGAAGACACACATAACCTTTACCTTCTTAACTGTTTCCAAGTGTACTGAGTAGTATGGAATATATTCCCACTGTTGTGAAATATCTCTGGAACATTTCATCTCTGAATTCTGAAAAATCTATACCCATTAAACAATAACTAACCTTTTTCTCTGTTGTCTTTCAACTGTACCAACTAATTTTTCTTTTCTTTTTTTTTTTTTTAAGATTTTATTTATTTATTTCACAAGTAGGCAGAGAGGCAGGCAGAGAGAGAGGGGGAAGCAAGCTCCCCGCTGAGCAGAGAGCCCGATGCAGGGCTCGATCCCAGGACCCAGGACCCTGGACCCTGAGACCATGACCTGAGCTGAAGGCAGAGGCTTAACCCACTGAGCCACCCAGGCACCCCACCAACTCATTTTTCAAGGAAAACCTTATTTCTGGGAATGAAGGGCATATATACTGTTTTTATTTTTCTCTTTCTCCTCTGTCAGAGAGAAATTCCGGAGAAAGTAGGAAAACTGTCAGATTTATTTTTTTTATTTTTTTAAAGATTTTATTTATTTATTTTTTTTTATTTAACAGACAGAGATCACAAGTAGGCAGAGAGGCAGGCCGAGAGAGAGGAGGAAACAGGCTCCCTGCTGAGCAGAGAGTCTGATTTGGGGCTCGATCCCAGGACCCTGGGACCATGACCAGAGCTGAAGACAGAGGCTTTAATCCACTAAGCCACCCAGGAGACCCCAGATTTATTTTTAAATGTATATCACCTGTTATTGGAAAGGTTTGACTCTTCATTCAAAAATTTATGTTGCAATATACTGTATAAACAGTAAGTTTAATTAGGAGTTGGAAAATCTACAATGTATGTTGAATTTAAACTATTTTACATCATGAAGAAGCTTTTCATTAGCAATGATTTATGATAAGACTGAAAAAATAACACACAAGCAATTTATTTTCCAGGATTATTCGAAAAGTCAGTTGCAAGGCAACAGTACACTCTGTGAAGATATCATTGACCCTTACAACTCTTATTTCAGAGTAAGTGTCGCAGTGTAGCTTTCTTCACTTTTAGGCTAAATTCTTCATATAAGATACATGTGTGTTCAGTTTTTTACCTGAACTCTTAACAAAGGAATTGGGTTTAAAATTTTTATGAAATTTCTCATGTTCCCCTTCTTACTAATGGAACATAATCACTTTTGAATGATGATAAGAGAACTTCCACACTTAGCTAAAATATTATAAGGAAAAGAATGTAAAATAGGAAGATAGAAAAGAACATGTAAAAGAACGTTTCATCAGAAGCAAATATTTTTAGGCTCTCAGGAGTTAACAACATGAATTCAACATGCTCCAATAAGCCAGCTTGATACTAGATTACTTTTCCACATACCTGGATGGAAAAGCCACTGTGACCTAGTGGTAAAGAAACCCAGACTGTATTCAAATATCAGTATCACCACCCGCTAGCTGTGTAAACTTGGGGAGGTTGCTTGGTCTCTTCTGCCTCAGTTTCATAATCTGTATTGTGTGGATAAAAACAGTATTTCCTAGAAAACCAAAATAATTCTTTTTTTTTGGTAATAATCCAGATCAATTTCCTAATTCCCTCAGCTAAAACGCAGATCATCCTCTGCGCAAGTAGGAGCAGAGGTGAAGTCATGTGAAGGTTTTACTTGGCCTCCATGTCTCAGCTCCCACAAAATCAATCTTCTTATGAGAATAGAAATGAAAGAATAGGTTGTGTCCTAATCTAAATTCTATAAGAAATTACTGATGTCCCTCTGAAGGACTGAAGCTAGTTTTTCAAAACATACTAATACAAGTAAATATTATGTCTTACTAAAAATATAATATGTGAAAAAATAACTGCAACTATTGGGCACATTTTTAAAATGAAAGTACATTTAAAATGAACACTGACATTGTGGCCAATATATGCCATGGTTCCCTAGAAATTTATGATTCACTCTCACTAGCCAACTGGAATGTTTTTAAAACACTGTATCAAATTCTAAACCCACCCTTCTGGTACCCCCTTCTGAAGTTAATGCTACAAGTTAAGCTTTTCTAAAATGTGTTGTACTTATCTATTTTATTTGTTGTTATTTGTTTTCTATTTATCACTTTATTTTTTAAGATTTTACTTATTTATTTGTCAGAGAGAGAGAGCACAGCAGGGGTAGCAGTAGGCAGAGGGGGAAGCAGGCTCCCCACTGATCAAGGAACCTGATGTGGGACTAGATCCTAGGACTCTGGGATCATGACCTGAGCCAAAAGCAGATACTTAACAATGGAGCCACCCAGGTGTCCCTGTTTTCTATTTATTACTTTAAGGATCAGTATAACCAGAACCCTTTTAAAAGCTTGCCCAAAGACATAATATCGTGTATGATTATAAGCAGCACAGACTTTCACTCACTTAGACATACACTGAGATTTGTTTTGAAAGGAATTCTTTATTGATTAACAAAAAAATTCATCCAGAAAACATAATATTGGCCTAATCAAATGTACAGTAACTGACAAAAGACAAGTGCCAGAAAGCTTTGTGTAAATCTACTACATTTTAATACAGGCATACCTCACAGATATTATGGGTTAGGTTCCAGACCACTGCAATAAAGCAAATACTGCAATAAAGTAAGTCAAATAACTTAAAAAGTTAGGTTTATACTAAGCTATAGTCTATTAGGTATGCAATAGCATTGAAAAAAATGTTCTTAATTTAATTTTTAATTTTTTTCAATGTTCTTAATTTAAAAACTCTTTATTGCTAAAAAAAAAAATTCTAACCATCAATATGAGTTTCAGCAAATCATAATCTTTTTGCTGGTGGAGGGTCTTGCCTCGATGTTGAGAGCTGCTGCCTGATCAGTGTGGTGGTTGCTGAAGGCTGATGTGGCTGTGACAACTTCTTAAAATAAGACAACATTGAGGTTAGCCACGTCAATTGCCTCTTCCTTTCACAAATACTTCTCCGAAGCATACAGTGCTATTTGACAGCATTTTACCCACAGAACTTCTTTCAAAATTGGAGTCAATCATCTGAACCAGCCACAGCTTTATCAGCTAAGTTTATGCAATATTCTAAATCCTTCATTGTCATCTCAGCAATCTTCCCCCCATCTTCACCAGCAGTAGATTGCATCTCAAGAAACCACTCTCTTTGCTCATCCATAAGAAGCAAATGTTCATCTGTTCAAGTTTGATCAAGAGATAGTAGCAATTCAGTCCCATCTTCAGGATTCATTTCTATTTCTACTTCTCTTGCTGTTTCCACCACATCTGCAGCTACTTCCTCCACGGAAGTCTTGAACTTCTCAACATCACCTATGAGGGTTCTTCCAAACTCCTGTTCATATTGATGCTTGAAGCTCTTTCCATGAATCACACATTTTTTAAAGTTTTTTTTTTTTTTTTAATCTATTTGAGAGAGAGAATGAGAGAGCACAAGTAGGGGGAGCAGCAGAAGAAAAGCCCAATGAGGGGCTCAATCCCAGGATCCTGGGATCATGGTCTGAGCTGAAGGCAGATGCTTAACTGACTGAGCCACCCAGGCACCCCACACATGTTCTTAATGGGATCTAGAATGGTAAATCTTTTCCAAAAGATTTTCAATTCATTTTGCTCAGATCCATCAGAGGAATCACTGTTGGTGGCAGCTGTAATCTTACAAATTTATATACCTTAAATAATAAGACTTAAAAGAAAAATCACTCCTTGAGCCACTGGCTGCACAATGGATATTATATTAACAGGCATGAAAATATTAATTTCCTTGAACATTTCCACCCATGCTCTTGGGAAACCAGGTGCATTACCAATGTGCAGTCATATTTTCAAAGGAAGCTTTTTTTTTTTTTCTTGAGCGATAGTTCTCAACTGTGGGTTTAAAATATTCAGTAAACCATGTTGTGAACAGATGTGTTGTTCAGGTGTTGTTATTTTATTTATAGAGCACAAGCAGAGTAGATTTAGCATAACTCATATGGGCCCCAAAATTTTCAGAATGGCAAAAGAACACAGGCTTCACTTAAGTTCACCAGCTACATCAGACCCTAACAAGGGAAATAGCTTGTCCTTTGATGCTTTGAAGCCTAACACTGACTTCTCTCTAGTTATGGAAGTCCTAGATGGCATCTTCTTTCAACAGAAGGCTGTTTTGTCTACACTACTTCTTCATCAGTACATGCTGCTCTGATGTTATGGAGACAGTGTCTTTCCTTAAACCTCATGATCTAACCTCTGCTTTCTTCACATTTTTCTTCTAAATCTTCCTCACCTCTCGCAGAGGTCATAGAACTGAAGAGAGTTAGGGCTTTGCTCTGGATTAGGCTTTGGGTTAAGGGAATGTTCTGACTGCTTTGATCTTCTGTGCAGATGACTCAAACTTTCTCCATATCAGCAACAAGACACTTTCACTTTCTTATTATTCTCATGTTCACTGAAATTAACATTTTCTGTTTCCTTCAAGAATTTTTCCATTGCCTTCTCAACTTGGCTGGCGTTTGGTACAAGAGGCTTAGCTTTCAGCCTATCTCAGCCTTTGACATACCTTCCTCGCTAAGTTTAGTCATTTCCAGTTTTTTTATTGAAAGTGAGAGACATGTAGTCTTCCTTTGACTGGAACACTTAGAGGCCATTGTAGGTTACTGGCCTCATTGCAATACTGGTTTGTGTCAGGGAATAGGGAGGCTGGAAGAAACAGGGAGAGACAAGAACTGCAAGACAGTGAAGCAGTCTGAACACACAGGACCCTTATTAAGTAAGCTCACCATCTCATATGGGTACAGTTCATGCCCCAAAACATTACAATGGTAACATCAAAGATCACTAATCCTAGGTCACCACAACAAATATCACACTAATGAAAACTTTTGAAATACTGAATTACCAAAATGTGACATAGACATTCAAAGTGAGTAAATCTTGTTAGAAAAATGACACTGATAGATTTGCTCAATGCAGGGTTGCCACAAACTTTCAATCAGTAAAACACACTGTATTTGCAGAGCACAATAAAGTGAAGGACAATAATAAAACTCATGCCTATAATAAGCATAAATCTCCTATGGTTTCGCCTGTGTTGATGAATATTGTCATTCACTTGAAAATGCTAACTGAACATCTTCCTTTACATGCTACAATCTCTTACAAGCAGGAATGCAGAGAGTTGAACAAAAGCAGAGAGAGTTAGTTATAACCAAGTAGGTGAGATAATGAAACTGAATGACTGCTGATACCTTAAAGTATAGTGAACTACAGGGATGGCTTAATGTCTGTTATTCATTAACCTACAATTTGGTATGTAAACATTATATAAATTATATTTAGTACTATGGATTTTTTTTTTTAATTTAGAGATAAGGAAAGAAAATTCACTTTCCTGGCCAACTAAACCATAGCCCCTTTCTTTCTTCACGTTCAACATAACCCATCCCCACTCACGCTGAGTTTATAGCTACAAAATAAAATCTGCTTGAGTCTCCAAGGGTTTTCATCTGCATATGTGCCATCTACCTGCATCTGTAACTGTACTCTGGTTTCCTTCCTCTCCTTCCATGCTCCTAACTGAAGAAAGGTTCTCCAGTTGTGTACCAGAAACCATCCGTCTCACCTACTCAAAGGCAAGCTTTTATCCTCTTGGCTCCTTATGTCATCAAATTTCTCCTCTCTTCAGTATAATTATCATCAGCATATTAAAGCATGGTAAACCTTTTCCCACCTTAAAAACAAATCAAAACAATGCTCCTACCTGACCATACACACCTTGCCAATATCCAATTCATTTGTTCCACTTTCCAATAAAGTTCCCAGGAAGAGGTGTCTTTACTGACTACTTCCAATTATTCTCTTCCTATTCATCCCTAAATCTAATCCATTTATGTCATGCAGACTTCTGCTCTTTAAAAATGCACAGAAGTGAAGAACTGTCAGGAAGTTCAACAACAACCACCATGTTGCTAAGTCATCAGTCAGTGATCTGTCCTCCTTTATTTGCCCAACAGCATTACTTGAAACATTTGCTGATGTCATTCACTTTTCTTGATGTGGAGTACAGGACACTACACTCTTAGTTTTCTGTCTTACTGATCAGTCCATTTCAGTCTCTGTTATATCCTTTTTGTGTGTCCAAAGGTTAATGTTGGAGTAAGTAGACCTCTTCAGGTCACAGTCCTCAGCTCTCTTCTCTATCTACAACCACTTCCTTGGTAAGATAATACAATTTTATTAATTTTAAATACCCACTGGAAACCTCCATATTTTTATCACAACTTGGATCTCTCCTGAACTCCAGAGTCGCATATATGATGCCTTTATTTGAATGTGAAATACATATCTCAAGTTTATTATGAACCAAATCCAACTAGTGCTCATCTTGCAAAACCTGCTTCTCCCATGGTCTTCCTCATCTCAGTAAATAACTGAGCAACTATAAGTTGCTCAGGACAAAAACCTCAAGATCAGTGAGGTTTTTACCTTCTTCTTGATTACCTACTTAACCTTCAAATTCCATGCCTAGCCAGTTATGAAATTCCGTTGGTTCCTTCCTGAAAACATAGCCAGACTCTAGTAATCTGTCACCATCTCCACCACCTTCTCCCTACTACCATAACTACCATCCTCATTTGGCGCAGGCATAGTCATTTTCTCTCCTGGGTAATGGAAATACCTACCCTCCTGTCTCTCTCCTAAGTGGTCTCCCAGCTTCCAGTGTTGTCCTCCCAACTGTTTCTCAGCCTAGGGGCCATGGTGATCCACTTAAAATAGCTGTCAGAAAATGCCACTCCTCTACACAAAATCCTCTGATGCTACTTCATCTCCCTTCAGAGAAATATCCAAAGTTCACACAATAATGTGAACACAAATAACACAAAGTTCACACAGTAATGATATGAGTTCTCACTCTCTCTTACCACTCTGACTTCACCTGCTACTACTGCCTCCCTCACTCAGTTTGTACAAGTCAAAGTGGCCTGCCATGCTTCCTCTAACTTGCCAGCAATGCTCTTGCTTTATATCTTCCATTTACTATTTCTTCTGATGGGTACTATTTACCTCAAAATAGCAGCATGGCCTCCTCCTTTTTCCCTTCTGATTCTTGCTCACGTATCACTTTCTTACTGAGGCCCACTGAACACTCTCTTAGAACTTTATTTCATTCTCCCCAGCAACTCTGTTTCTTTTTTGTTTTTCTCCAACCACCAGGCAGATTCTATAAATAGTTGATGAATGCGTTTATTGTAGACTCTCACCCACCAAAATACGGACTCCCATTATCTCTTGTGTAACTTCTGTACTATGGTATCATTAACCCTTAAAGCAGTGCTTGGCCCATAGGAAGCATAAATTAATATATTAATTTCATCGATACTAATAATAATTAACATAAATATTTAAATAAATTAATATTAATATGATATGTTACTAATATCAATATATTAATTATTAATGAATGAATTATTTATTGTTAGAGACTTCCAGTTTGGCATTTCTTAGCATTAGCTTGAAAGAGTCTTTTATAGGAAGCTGGGCTAGTTTCTGACCTCTGAGATTACTACTAGATCATCAAGGGAGGAGAGACGATCTCTGTTTGAATCCTTATATTTCAGGGCTCTCAGTTTCCCAGCGTGGATCTCCACGGTCCCCCTTCCCACTCCTGCCTTCTGTCTAGTCCATAGACAGACTTACTTCTGACAGTAACATCCATATTGCATATGGGGAAAGTGGCAAGAACTTGTATTTTACAAGCCTCGATACCTGAATTCAAACCCTGAAGCCAGCCTTATAGAGCTAAAGACTAACTATTAAGAAACAGTGTAGTTACATTTCAAATGGGATTTAGAAACAAATAACAACAAAAATCCCATTGAGAAAAAAAAGAAACAACTTTTAAACATGTGAAAAATGTGCTATATCACTTAATGAAATAAATGCAAAACAATATTTATACAATTTTTTCACTTACTAAATAACATATTGGAAAATACTCCATGCTATGAAGGTGGTAGGGAACTGGCTCCTCGTGAAGGGAAAATTATTTAATACAACTCTTGTAAGAGTATTAATCACCCTTTATATTAGTAATTCCAGTTATGAGCAATAATAATCGGAGGTGCCTGTAAAGATTTAAGCACGAAGATACTCATTGTCACCTGTTAAACCAAAATGTTAAAAAATGACCAACATCTTTTAAAATACTAAGCAAATTATGGTTTGTTCACAGAATGAATCATAATCATTTGTAATATTTCCTATTATATAGGAAAGTGCTTATTATGTTGTAGTAAGGAAAAAGATTCTTTTTTAAAAAATATTTATTTATTTGAGAGATAGAGAGAATGCATGAGCAGGGAGCGAGAGCAAAGGAAGAGGAGAGAGAGAATCTCAAGCAGATTCCCCACTGAGCATGGAGCCTGAGGGGGAACTTGATTTCATGACCCTGAGATCATGACCTGAGCCAAAATTGAGTCAGATGCTTAACCAACTGCACCACCCAGGAGCCCCTAAGGAAAAATATTCTTTTTGAAAGGTATGGGGTATTAACTTGCTAAACATGAATACCTCAAGAATGCTTAAAATGGGGGAGCTAGACTGACAGAAAATATAAACTATTAGCTATGAGTGCCTCTGGATGTTGGGACTACTTTCATAGTAATACTAGGAAAATTACAATTACTATTACTATTAAAATACTAAGAGAAATTATTACATTAATAGTAATTTGCCTACTCCCCTAAGGAATGTAGATACATTCAAAGATGCTAATATTAATTAAACAACTAAAATTTTTTATTTGATATCCAGTCTTTTATTTTCATATAACTCAATCTTTATTCTCCCTTAGTCATATAAGTGCCCAATCCCTCTACAAAGGATGCTAATTTTCTTTTGGGGACTTCTCAACTCTTCCTGTTCTGATCCCCTCTCCCCCCCCCCCCATCCCCCTGTTACTTATCCATCCAGAGGTCTTTACCTTAGGGTCAGTATTAAATTAATCTTGCCAGTATTTACACAGAACAGTAACAGATCTGCAATTAATAAGGCTAAATTAGTAGAGCCACTCAAATTGTAGGGAAGCAAACTTTGCTGTCAATGGATATCAGCAGTTGTAGAGACGTGGGGTGAATTAATGCAGTTTAATATATTTTTATTTTCATGGAGATATTCACATCTATTTATGTTGTAAATTTTGAGAAATTATATTTCAACCTCCTGTTACTCTGATAAGGGTAATAATGATTCCAATAATCCTTGTCATTATCATAATAATGATTTCAAATTTAAATAGGTCTATTTCACTATAAAATTTTGATAAGCTACTTAAAGTCATATCATTCTCTACCCAAAATGCAAAATTCAGAGAAAACAGTTTCATAAAATCCTTTTTAGGGGGAGAGAAGAATTCAGTGGTTGTTGTGTTATGCAGACTATAAATCTTTCACTCAAAATCTTTCACCAAATCTGAAGCATTCATCTGTGGTAAGACAGAAATTAAAAAAAAAAAAGTAGGCTTTAAGAATTTACGCCTAATATGGCCTTATGCAATCTCTAGTTCTTTTTCTCTATAAATTAAATCAGTCTAATGTCTTAAGCCTCCACTGAATAACAGTTACGTGAAAGGCATGGTGACAGGGTAACCTCTACCAGCCAGGTTAGAACCTTTGCAGAGAATCAGTTTGAAGGTAAAATTCATCCCTCCTCATTTTGTCACAATTTCAATACCCGAGCCAAAACCAAGAGTCGGACACCTAACTGACTGAGCCAGCCAGGTGCCCCAATAGATGTATTTTCTATCAATAATTTGTAACACTATGTTTTCCTCTTTTCTGCTCTATCATATATATTTACAAGCTTATAAATGTAATGTAGTTTATTTCCTTTCGATTGCTATCAAATCATCATTTTATCCTCCATCACAGAAAAGTTATAAATTCTGAGCACTGAATAGGCTTTCAGAAACTGGGTAAACCTATTTTTCATGTGAGAAGTGTCTGAGATTTGACTATCTACATTCTACATTTTATTCAACAACCTAAATTCTAGACTTTGATCATTCATTCATTAAACTAGCATTTTTTTTTTTATCATATGCAATGTATATTCTAGACATGTCATTAAGAACAGTAAGACAGACTCAGCTGCTGAGCAAATAATCTCAGGCATGATAAGTGTATAAAGAAGATGTTCATGGAGCTCAGAACTAGGGACCCTAAAGAGAGTCCCGGAGAGAGCTGAAGTGGAGAGTATTAAAGACAGAACAAAGACCAGTAGGCAGGAAAGTCAAGGTGAACTTTCAGTATTCAAAATGAGCCCCAGATGGCTTGATACAGAATGGCAAATGAGGAAGGAGCCGAACAAGGTCGGGGTGGAGATATGAAGATTTACTTCTTTAATCTTTATTTTTTTACTTGCAATGAGTAACTAAAGATACTGAATTAGGAGTGACATGGTCAATGATACAATCTATCACAACATTTGAAATTTCTCTTGAATCTCTGTATCAGTATTTGTCATTTTCATAATACTGACCTTGTGTGATCTCTACATTTTTATCACTTCATTCTCCTCATTCAAGTACTGAACGCCCTAGCAGAAGCCCAGGTTAGGCTCCATCAGTATGCTAAAAATAGGAGATCTTGCAGGTGGCCTGATAAACTGACCTCCAAATTTTCCATAAATAGACCTACTCTGATCCCAAACCCAGATTTTCCCATACCAGATACCTATAAACTTAACTGCAGGAGTTAACCACTGTTACGAATGTCTTGTTAAAATGGCAGTCCAGCAGTCTCTTCTCTCTTCCTGTTTTCTCTGTAAGACAGAAAAACTATCTAGCCAGATTGCCTAGTAGCCCCCTTTTAAAGCCTTGAATGTTCTTGTCATCTGGTTATATCCACCTCCAACCAGTATTCAGGACACTTCTCAATGTTCTTACTGAACCTGTTTTTCTTCTAATTAGCATCACCTTGGGTATATTTTTAATATCCAATATGGATGGCCCTTTCAAAGCTTCATAACCTCAAATTCAATGTTTTCTTGTATTTTCTCATTCCACACATGCCCAAGACTTAACCCACATTGTTATGCGAAGAAAAGTAATTTCCTTTCACTCACCACAGTGTTTCTCCCTGGATTTCCTAAAACCACAGAACTCCACATTCTTGACTTCCTTGGTCTTCTTGGTAAGTTAAAATACCACCAAATGCTACCTTTGCCAAAGGGTAGTCCAGACAAGATAAAAGGACAAAATGCAATTTTTAAATATGAATACCTAGCTATGAATAGGGAGTAAGAACCTGATAGAAGATAATCGGTAGGCTTGCAGTGCTCAAAAAGGGAAAACAGAAAAGGAATGCTCAAAAATGAAATGCTTGAAAACCACTCTTTGCTCATTTCCACCCGTGATTTATATTTCTCTGATATACAGCACCATTAACAGGTCCCTCCTTCTCAAGTCCCATGAGACATTTTTGCATATCCTACTCTTTCTTAACTATATTCTAGCACAAAAATATTTCTATAAGTTTATTATTTTCAAGTGTGTATGTTTATATATCTATTTATGATACCAACTTCTTTCACGGAGGATTTGAGAAAGTACCCTTTCTAATTACTGAACAGCACTCTCTTACATCTTAAAACCAAATTTCTCATGGGATAATGAGTAGTGGTTCTCAGAGTGGGGTCCGCAGACCAACAGCATCAGCATAACCTGAGATAATATCAGAAACGCAAAATCTTGGTCCAGGCCCAGCCTGACTGAGTCAGAATCTCTGGGGTGGGGTCCAGTAACCTGTTTTTGGCTTTAGCTGGTTTTAACCAGCTTTCCAGGTGGTTTTGATGCTCTCCAAAGTTTGAAAACCTAAATAATTTTCTTTCACCTTGATGCACATTAAAAAATATCTGGCTTTTAAGTAATGCCACCTAGGACTCACCACAGACCATAGGAAACAATCTTTAGGTGAGAGCCCTAGGATTCACAAAAAATCTGATACACGATGAGAGTGGAACCTCACAGTCTCCTTCAACTCCCACATAGATAGACCTCCTGCACTTCAACCTGCTTCTCCTCAGTGGAATACTCTGCAAAGTTATCCTGAACCTTTTGCTTTCCAATTCCTCAGGCCTTACTCATCATCTCTCTAGTATCACACTGCAGTTTTATCATTGGTCATATGATAGAAGAACATGGTCTTCAATCTTCTTTAGTCACTGCTGAATTTCAAGTTGTTATAGCTTTTATAACTAGAAACAAATTTCTTTTAAAAATAGTTAATATTAAAATGTTTTAAGTAATTGAGCAAAATTTTAAGATTAGAAAATTATTTTCAAAAGACCAATTATTTCATAAGTAATTATTTCATTATTATAAGGAGTAATAATAAAACTAAATTATTTATAAAAATATAGTACATTCATGAGTAGATAACCTAAATATACCCATATAGTTACTACTGATGTTTTTTTACTTCATCAACAATAAAATTGTAGAAAAACAACCTGAAAGCACTGAATATATATATGTATGTATGTATGTATATATCTATATATACATACATATGTGTATATATGTGTATTTAAGTTGTTAAGGAATACTGTTTAATTTAATCAAGCCCATTATTCTGTTTATCAACAGTGATCAATTTTGGTACATTATGATAATATAATCCACCTGTCTATAAATGAGTAATATCCAAATGTAGAGATCTCATTACTTTCTCATCCTTGAAATTAAATATGATTTTATATTGTAAGGTAATTAAGATAATATGATTCATTGATTTACTGTAAATAAAAATAATTTGGCTTAAGCATATGTCAGTGTATGTTTTAAACTGTATCAGTGTATGTTTTAAACTATGTGTGTAACTAAAATCTCAGTAATCCAAAATGTGTATAAAAATTATGAATTGAACATTAATGATACATATTAGAAAGTACAAAATATATTTATTTGAAGGATACAAACTTTTAAAACATTTATGTTCTAAACTTTAAGCTTTCTAATATAAATGTCAGCATTGTTTATCATATATCTAATGTCATAGATTGAAATTTTAAGCTTTTTTTTTCCCAGTGGCTCTTTTTGTATGATTTGGTTTGTACTCATCTTGACATCTTGAAATGGAGCTTAAGGTATGCATTGAAATATAATTATGTTATGGTTTATGTTACTGCATCAAAGTATCTTTCATATTCCTATTTAAAACTCAAATAGAAATGACTTAAATCAAGCCCTAATGAAGTTAAATTTCTTTTTGATAAGAATAATACAACATATGACAGACCTGTAGTAACTTGCTGAAACAGTGCACTTGACTTACTTGTTCGGCCACAGTTCAGAAAAATCATTAACTCCTTCTTTTTTTCCTCCATAAAGAAGTTTTTCCTTGCTTTTCTGGATAATCAAGATTTTTTTCTTCATTCTACCAAAACCCTGAGGCCTATGAATGATCTCAAAGCAAGTCGCAGTTCTAGAGAGCAATGCATTGTCTCAATCTGCAGACAAACATTTAGAATAACAGTTACTAGAGATTTATGATTAACTGAAAACAAGAACACTTATGCACCACGGAAAGCTACGTATAATCAAAAAGCTTCATTTAAACCATGAGTTCTAGCAACTTCTGCTACTACTTCTCTTTATAACTGAGTTGTTAAAATTATGGAATTGTCTTTCAAGTCTCACTTCCTCCTTTCCGGTTCACCCGCTACAAGGGTAAGCCAAACAATGGCCAAAAACAACAAGTGGGAAAAATGAAAGGTTACTCTATAACTCACAGTCCTGTAATAACTAAGAGTTAATTGCATGTATATTTCCTACAGGTGGATCATTGCAATATTTATGTGTCCATATTTTCTAATTCTTTCTTCTAGGTTCCACAGTGCCTGAGTCATCATCCATATTGGATGTTTGCTGGTTATGTGTCATAATTCCTTCTTAAAATGCAAATTTCTAGAGGAAAGAGCCATGATAATATGTAGATTCTATGTAGCACTGCAGATATTATATACAAATAAAAGTTTACTTCTTTTAGGGGATTAATTTCATTCTCTGTCTTATTATGGGTGTTTCAAGAAGTATAGAGAGCCAAAAGACTTGTGTGAGGTCACGTGATTGAATTTGGCTAAAAATTAACTAAAATTTTAAATCCTAATTTACTCTACATTTAATTGAACATAAGAACTTAGATGTTCACCTGATTCTGTTTTGTAAAGGCTTGTAAATGGGTTAGGCCCTGTACATATAAAAGGGAACAGGACAGTGGCCCCATTTTCCAATATTTCACTATTTAATCATATAGACAGACAAGTAAAAAAATGGAATAAACCATAAAAGACTCTTAATCTTACAAAACAAACTGAGGGTTGCCAGGGGGAGTGGGGTAGGGAGAGGGTGGCTGGGTTATGGACATTGGGGAAGGTATGTGCTATGGTGAGTGCTGTGAAGTGTAAACCTGGTGATTCACAGACCTGTACCCCTGGGGCTAATAATATATTATATGTTTATAAAAACATAGAAATCTGGAGTTGAACATCAGAATAAAGAGCCAAATGAGCTGAATATAGCTGTTTCTGGGGAGGGTCTCAGGAAATTGCTATTTTTCACTGTAAGCCCTGTAGTAGTACTTTCAACTTTCAGTATTTCTGTATACGAAAACTCTGGTAAAATAATTTTTTTAAAAAATGGAATAAAATACAGCCTTATTTTCAAATACCAATTGCTTTATATTTCAAACATTCTTTTGCTACTAGATTGTAAACTCTAAGGCAAAAGCAGTTTCTTATTCATCTTTGTATTCCCAGGGCTGAGAACAGTGATTTGCCAGTTTATAACTTGGCACAACAGACTTCTGGCTTCTAGAAGTGGATCCATACTGTAAGAATATAGGGGGGAAAATGTGTATTTGTAAATGGAGAATCAATAAAGCAAGGAGAAAAGCCATTATCTGACTATGCTTCCCTCAGCACAGCACTGATGTTAACTGTTCTGAAAAGTGCCACCATAATAGCAACAGTAATTGCAACAACCACACAACAATCATTGAAACTTTGGCTCTGATTCTGTAAGTGGTTAGCATGAGAAAGAGATTCTCAGGGATGCTTCATGACCCCAGTCTGGCTCAGTGCCCTTAACTGCCTGCCCTAGAGCACAAAAACCCCATAGAAAATTCAGGCTGTAGATCTATAAGAGCCAGAGAAATCCCTCCAGAGTCTGCTGCATACTGGTCATTTGGACTTTTATCCAGTTTCCATCATGCTCTCCAACACTAGATAGAACACTCCCAAACTGGTTATCTGGATGAGAGATCACATGGTGAATCGTCTCCTTAGTATAATCAAGGTTATTAAAAATACATAAGAATAAAAAGTGTCTTACAATTAAGAACAGAAGCTTTTTGGTACTTAGATAATACTTCTTAGGACAACTTGAGCATGTTGAAAGGATTTTAAATTCAGGATAACACTTTCCAAAGCGACTCCATATTTTCCTGATTACTTACTCAAAGATTCTTCCTTGGGTCCTGACCCCTAGATTCAGCATCAAAGCTAACAAGAAGAGTTTTCACAGCAGCTCTGCCATCCAAGAGCATGGCTCAGAGAAGGGCAACCAGGCAGAAGAACAAGAACTCCTGTGGGCAGACTAATATTATACTGTTAATGCTGTTTTGTGTTGTTTGTTTTCACCTGATTACAATGCAAAAAAAAAAATTCTCAGTTTACTTACTAGTTTAAGTTTGGATTATTCTATCCTTATATTCTCTAAATTTCTTGCCTATGTCAGAGTGGCATAGCTTAATTTGTTACTCACTAATGAAAAGGGAAAGAGCTTATATATGTCTTCTTAATGGAAAAAAAAATAGTACATTGCAAAATTCTGGCTTGAGTACAAACTTCTGATAATTATACTGTCTGGCTGAGAGCTACAGTCCTACACAGTATTCTGCCCATTTAAGTCGGAGCTATAGCACTGTTTATTGGTGAGGTTCAGCAATCCCGAGGGCAAGATACTTTGTTGAACCGTGGCTCTGCCTCTTCTTGCTGGCTGTGTGACTCTGTGCCTCATTTCCTCATCTGAAAAGAGGTCTAATAATAGACCCTATACCCTAAGGACACTATCTAGAACAAATGAAACAAATTATACATATAATTTAGGAGAGTGCCTGACACTGTGCCCTGAAAGTGTTTATATGTATGTATTTGTGGGATTTTTTTTTTAATAAAATAAAGAATTTTGTGTAGCTAATTAGACTCCGTGTGTGGTCTGGAAGATTCAGTGGCTGTAGAAAAGATCCCTTCATAGTTTCAGAAAGTACCTTTTTTTAGTTCCATATTGCTAGACGGGGAGAGACGGGGAGATGAAGGTTTGGTGGTATTCACAGATTGCCAAGAACGTAATCTGCATACATAAATCTAGATACAGAAAGATGTACTGCAACACGGTCAAGTATCATCTGCACCTGCCATGGCAAGTATGGCTTAGGGAACTACCAAACAGCAGCAAATATGTCATCAAGCTGCAAAGGAAAGAAAAATGTACTTTAAAATGTCCCTTTAGTGTTCTCTGTCAATATTTTATTTTTCGAAGAACATAGTCTATCTTCTAGGAATTTCATTAATGTGTTAAACCATCAAAATGTCAATTTGAGTGAAATTTACAAGCAAAAAGCCATTCTCATAGAAGAGTCAGAAAAATCAAATCGAGTAAGATTCAATAAAAATGCCCAGATAAAATCAAATGAAATATATTTGTATTAAGCTTCTGACAAATAAATGCCTGATTATTTCATTTTCAAAAACTATTAAAAGTCCAACAGTCCTCCTTGCTGAAGGAGTTCAGTTGGACTCTGGAGCATTGTTTTTTTGTCGTCTGACTGAGATGACAACCATCTTATCACCCAGAAAGACCCCTTGTCAACAGGCTGGATGTAATACACTTAAGTAAATTCACACAAATAATTCTTAGCACCAATTTTCTAGTTTTTCATGTGACTTTTGGATTTTCAACATATGCCTCTATAGAATTTAAAGCCCAATGTTCCATATGTAAAACAACTCTTATGAGCCCTTTAAAATTAAATTGAGAAAGTCCCCATGAAAGAAAATACAGAATTGCAGTGACTCCTTATGAGGAAAATCGTGCCTTAGATTAAAAGGGACTTTTGGAAAGAGTGAGTTAAATTAGAATGTACCACCACAGATTTCCCATGTATAGCACTTTGGCTTTTTCTCCCTAGTTTACAGAATAGGACTGAAAGTAATTTGGAAAGGCTGTTTAAACACAATCAACCAAGAACATCCTACTGATCACACCTTAGTGCAATTCCTCTGATAATCTTTGAATTACCTTAATTACATTCAATTATATATATTTCTTTAACCTAGGTTAGTTTTTTTTCCAGGAGTTTGCAAGTTATGGGCAACAAATAAGAAGCTAGGAAAACAGTTCTAGGTTTATATTTTTTTGTTGTTGTTGTTGCACAGATATAGTTTCAAGGCATTTGTTTTGACAGCTTCAACATAGTAATTTAATTTAATCTTCGAAGATTTGGCTCCACAAAGCTGCCAACTCTGAATCCTTTTATTGTAGAATCATTGAATGGCTGAACAGAAAAAGAAGTAGACATCAGAATTCAGGAAGCCAGATGCTTACCGAGGTCATGACATACTATAAGAGGATTTTAGGTATCCTAGAGAAAACATTTCTGGTTAAGGACATCAAAACTCCAAAAGTTGTCTGGGCTTGACCAAACAAGTCTTCAAGTGACTTCAAAAGACCTTCAGTTCCAAACCCTGACCTAGCCCAATAAGGAAGCTGAGATTCAGAAACTGAGAAGTACTCAGGCACAAAGTATCACACTTGGGGTAAAATACAAGTTACCTGACTTCCATCCTAGTGCTCTGTATGCTTTATCATTTTTCTGTCTAAAAGCAATGTTTATTATTTTACTCCAATAGCATTTTAACATGCATAAATACAGCAGGTCTAACAAGAAGACATAAAGGTCCAGAATCTTACACAACAGGAAATCAAAGTCAGTCCTCAAAAATTCCATAGCTCTAGGGTCTTAATCTTGCCCTGAGTATTTTGTATCTTCCATATTCCACATATGGGAATAAGCCCTCCAAATAAAATATTTTCCATGCCCTGTCACATGGTCCATCTAAATGCAGTTCAGCGGTTTCAATTCCTGGGAGTTCAGACTGAGCTTTAAGACAGATGGCAGCAAACCATGCAGAACATTTCTTCAATGACACAGCTCATTTGTTTTTCTCTGCATAGAAATGACCTCTATCTTTCTGTTCACCGAGTAATGGATAATATACCAGACCATGAATCAGGAGACCAATCCCAGACTCAGTTTTGCAGCTGACTATGTGCATGTATTGGGTACGACACTTAACCTTTTTTATTCTAATTTCCTTCTCTCTAAATTGAGTAGGTAGATAATAATCTACAAACTCCTTTTCCGGTATCCCTCTTCTTTTTTTTATGTGGCTGTATATACCTTTGGAAGAAAAATTTCTCTTAAAATGATTAAAAAAAAAAAGTCATGGAATAAAAGATAATGTTTGATAGCATACAGTATTTGATAAATAATCTTCACCAGGACTAATTAAACAGCAACCCTCCAACATTTACCCTAACCCCACACTCTGGCTCTTTTCCAAATATTTTGTGGAAAAATTTATAGTCAATATTATTAATAGTTTCCTAGTTGCCAAACTGATGGTCTCTTTCACAGTCTATCTTTCTTAGACTTTCTGCAAAATTTAATACTGTTGTTAATCCTCCAGCCTTCCTCTGTTTTCTTTCTGACTACTATGACAACACTTTCCCAGACTCTGTATTTCTTTAATTAATTTAATTAATTTCAGACTCTTGGCTCCTTTCCTCAGTCCTTTCCTTAACTCTGTCAAATATCCCCCTTTTCACTGTGCCCTGTACTCCTGCAGCCTTATCCCCTCAGAATCAGAACCACCATCGGTAGTTGTTAATGAATCGTAAATCCTCATCTCCCACTCTGTCTTTTCTCCTAAGATCAGATCAGGCTGCTCCCTACATGTGACACAGGCAACGAAAAACCATCCTTACTCTCAAAAGAGTTCTGCAGTCTACAATTCTCCTTGTCACCCAGCTAGAACCAGGGTACCATTCTTGAGTTCTTGTTTTTTTCTTACTTCTGACATCTAACTGGCCATCAAGTCCATTCAATGTGTGATGTGAACACTATTGAGAAACACACCCTTCTGGGTAGTATCACCTTTTGGCTTAGTTTGGATCTTCAGCACATAGGCTACCAAAGTGGCACCCTAATTAATTTCCATCATTCTATTTTTCTTCTAATTCATCAAATGAACTACTCTCTGAATTATCTTTCTAAACCAAAAAATCTGATCACATAATTCCCATTTCTTTAAAAACTCAAGACCCTAAATTGCATATGGGATATACCCTAAAATTCTCAATATATCCTGCAGCATATTTCAAAACCTAGATTAAAATTCCATTTTTGCCTCAGGGCACAGACTTACTCTTGGTAAAATTTGTGATGTATGTTCATACTGCAGTGCCCTTGAACATCTCATCCCTTCTGTCTAGAATATTCCAATCACTTCCTAATCTGTGAATAATTCTTTGGTTCCTAAATTCTCTGGCTCCCAATAGCACAGCCATGAGGTCTAATAAATATAAATATATTTGTGGAGACTATAGGTCAGATCATTAAGCATTAAGACAGCATTAGAAATTCTGGTATGTATGGTAACGGTATTGGTGCCTTTGTTATACTGATTATAATTGCATTTCTGTTAAGTGCACGTGCACAGATCATGTCTTGCTCTTGTTTGTATTCCTCATGCCTGATAAACTACTTAAGCATTTTCTTGATGAATTAAGTAAATGATTCTGGGATTTTTTTCCCCTAATGACAAAAGTTAAAGAAACAGAAAAGAATGAGAAAGGCTCTTCATAATAACTTATCAAGAGATACGAGGTTTTACAGACAATTTACTCATGTTTATTTGTGTTTATTGTTATATGCATTAGGCTGGATATACCAAGATTACAAATGTAGAAAACAAAAGGATGTGCAAAGTCAGTAATCAATTCTCTTATTTTGGCAGATTAAAATTAAATTAAAATTAAGTATCAGGTTAAAATTTTAATGTTATTTATTTTTGCTTACTTCTAATACAGATTTGTGGGATTTTTTTGGGTATGGAGCATTTTATTTTATTATTAATTAATTAATTTATTTAAAATTTTACTTACTTATTTGAAAGAGAACAGAGAGAGAGAAAGCACAGATAGAGAGGGAAAAGCAGACTGCCCATTGAGCAGAGAGCCCACCCCATGTGGAGCTTGATCCCAGGACCCACCCCAAGATTATGACCTGAGTTGAAGGCAGCCACTTAACTGACTGAGCCACCCAGGCGCCCCTTTATTACTATTTTAAAAGATGTTGGTAGCATCCACAAGGTAGAAAAGCTTATTTTCACCATAAGCAAGATGTTATTAAATTAGATACTTCCTACAACAATAAACTATTGAGGCTTAGAGAACTGACATGTAGTTGACCTATATTTTGCCAATTCCCAAAAGTCAGTAGAAGTCTACCGAACTTCTAAATTAATTTCATATTCTCTGTGCTACAGTTAAAATCTGTTTCTAGTCAGGATTTGGAACCTGTGCAATAAAAGCTAAAAGGGATCAAAGTATGGAAGCTGAGCTTCCTAACGTGGTAACATGACATCTCTATGAATCTTGAAAATACTTGCGGAGACTTCACTATTTCCTGGAGCAGTTTGTAATAAGCAACATATAAAATAAATATCAATTGGACAAAAACAACATTTCTGCTCAGGCTGCTCCCTTAACATGTCACATGTACTTCTGTTAGAGACACTAACATGTCATGCAAAAAAAAATTACTTACATTTGTTTTAACATCTAGGTCAAATTTTCTCAACCTTGGAACTATTGGACTGGATATTTCTTTGATATGGAGGGCTGTCCTGTGCATTGTGGAATGTTTAGCAACATCCCTACTTCCCCTGAGATGTGACATCCAAACATGTCTCCAAACATTTCCAAATAACCTCTGGTTGAGAACCACTGCTGCAGATGGTGAGCAACTTGGTTTTTATTTTTTTAAATATATTTACCACATAGCACCTCATCTGGTACCCAGTAAGTATTCAATATGTTTCTTGAAAAAAAAAAATGAGTGTTAGTATTGAAGAGTTCATGTTGTAGTCTATCTCAGCAATCTTACAATTACATGTCTTAGTTCTAAGGTATATCCGGTTCATAAGTACTGATGGAAGATGATCCCTATCCTTGCTCCTGTGTAAACTTAGAAGACCAGCATCATCTCACTTCCTTATAGGCAAGTTCCACTTGCCTATATATATATATGTATATATATATATACATATATATATATATATATATGTATATAAAATTTTATACATATAATTTTTTATGTGAAAGACAACACAATTTACAATCATTTCTCTTCAGGGATTACAGAGGCCTCATCTAAGTAGAAAATAAGACTACTTTCTGAGACTTAAACTGTGAAGCCCATCATCTAACAGATAAGACAGAAGCTATAAAAAGTCATCCTGAAGGGGTGAAATATTTCCCAGATTGGAAGAGCTTGGTTGTAACTTCACTGAACGTATTAACCTCTGAAGACAGAAAACACCAGTTAACAGAGAGCTGCTCAACCTGGGAAAAATAGGCGAAAGGGAAAGTCATAGAGGCAAACGTGGGGTCTAACCATCCAAAGACTGACTCCATATAACATGTTATCTTTTCACGAGTCAAATCTTCATATTATCTTTTCATAAGCAAACTATGTGGGAAGCCAAATTATCAGAAATTTGCTAGCTGATCATAAAATCAGAACAACGTAATTTGTTTATATGACAGAACGTTTGATATCTATAAGCACTGTTATTTGAATACAGTAAAAATTCACTAAAAGAATGCTGCCATATGAGAGCCTTGAAAGACTTCAGAGTAACCCTCTAGAGAACACCATGCCTTCAGAAACATTTTGCTGCATACATTTTTCTCCTTGGAACTTCTATATTTTTTCCTTGCCATTTTTGTTTGTTGTCTTGGCCTCATTTCTAAATGAACCTCACCATAAGTAACAATTAAATATAGACAAGATGAGGGGGCACTCCCTAAAATTATCCCCTAGGAAAGAGAGAGTTGAGTGATATTTGAGCCTTCACACACTGCTTCATATTATGGGGTAATCACTAGTCACTTTATTTTTCAAAATAAAGTGTTATTTGGAAACATACATCAGCCTGAAATGACTCAAGCAATGATGGTGTGGAATACAGAAGTAATCTGATAGATTCGGTTAAAAAAAGGGGGGAAAAAATTAACACATATTCATTCATTATTCCAAGCAGTATAACCTCACCTTTTAAGTAGCAATAATGTTTTTGTAGCATTTACGAACTTCAGGATCAATTTTGTAAATTCTTACTTTATGGAAATGAATACTTGTGGCTTGGAATAAAATCACACATGATTTAAAAAGGGCAATATTTCAAATAATTAAGTTGGAATGATAATACTGTAAATCTGCATTATATAAATAACCCTGGTAATGATGTAGTCACAGCTGTAGAAATGCATATGAAAAGAATGAAGAAAGTCATTTCATAAATGGGAATAAAGAAAAATATGTGATCGTTTGATTATATTAATAAATTAAATACTGTAAGTTAAATAGATGCTTACTCTACATTTCTACGTTTATTCAGTTGTCCTTTTCTCCCCTCCCCAGTTTAAAGATCTTCACATTGGAAAAGGAGAATTCACCTGATATTGGGGATTGTACCTCTTCAGGTACATAGAATCACTTAAAATATAGACTTAATTTTTTTTTTTAATAATGAGGTAAAAAATATGGTCTTCCCTTCCTTTGCTCTGCTTAGGCTATTTAGAGGAGAGCAGAGTTCTTTATTTTAAAAGTATACATAAATACATTTTAAATATATATGTGTGTGTGTGTACACACATCAAATGATACAGATGTCTCTATATGTGTTTATGATGTTTACAATATCTAAATTTATATAGGTATAAATAGAGATATAGGTATAAAGATATACTGAGTTGGGAAACTCAGAGAGCTTGAGCACCATATTAAATTAACTACTTATAACATTAATATGACTACTAAAAGAAAAAAATAATACCTTGCTAAACTGGGCTTTGTCTACACTGCTTGATAAGATAATTCTAAGAACTCAGTGAAACAAAATAGTCAATGAGTGTTTTACTGCTCTTAGATTCTGCAAGGTAACATCAGAATCAACTTCCCTTCCACCCTAGTCCATTTCATCATATGCTAGATAGTTCTCGTATCTCTGCCCCAAAGCAGGTGTATAGGTTTAAACACAACAGTTCACAACCAATTCCTTGAATTTGCACTTTTCCACAGCTGTGGGATTCTTATCAAATATGTGCATACACACAAGAATTTTTAATTAAAGTTCAATAAACACAGGTGGATTGATGATAACTACACAAATAAGTTGGAGAAACAAAAAAGCCCTCCATTGCTCCACTACCAGTGATAATTACTCCAAAGCCCTTGGCCAGCCTCTCCCTCCCTTCTCTCTGTTCCTTACAGCTACTCCATGATCAACCTCAGCATAAGCAAACAGCCCACATGTAGAACTGATAAATTATTCATTCTTCATTCACTTGTATCTTGGCACCATTTACCCCCCCCTTTTTTTTAAGATTTATTTATTTCAGAGATAGTGAGAGAGCAAGTAGAGGGAGGGGGCAGAAGGACAGGGGAGAATAGCAACCAGACTCTTTGCCAGCACCAGAGCCCAACACAGGGCTTGATCTCACCACCCTGAGATCATAACCTGAGCCAAAACCAAGTCGGTCACTCAACCAGCTGAGCTACCCAGGTGCCCGGCCATTTACTCTTTCCATTAATGCCCATTAATCAACACAAGTACAGAAAGACCATGAGAAAAAATGGAAACTAAAAGAGCTTATATCTGTAAAAATTTTAGTCTAACTTTTTGATTGTATTTTTATTTTTTACATTCAAACCTTAGAGCACTTAGCCAAAATACAACTAGGGATTATATATATATATATATATATATATATATATACGTATTTCCAATATATAACTATTAACAAAACAGGCATCAGAGCTCTCTTACGGATTTAATTAAGCAATTCTCTTCTCTTCCTCTCACTCTCATTTCATGCTGTTTGTCTTTAGGTGGACTAATTTATAAATTTGTCTATTTTTCCTCTAAATTGTCCAATACGGCATCCACTAGTTAGTATATCTTAATTTTATATTAATTAACATTAAATTAAAATTCAGTTATCTGGTCACATAAGTGACACGTTAAGTGCTCGTCATGTGGCCTAGCTCCTGAACTAGGCAGCATAGATGGAGAAGACTTCCCATCCTCTCAGGAAGCTCTATTGGAGCACTGAATAAAATCAAGAACAGGGACCTCAAAACAAAGGCAAGAATGGGAGAAGAGTTTATATTTCCTTTATTAGTATAATAAGCATATATTTCCCAACTATCTCTTCATTCTTCCACCAATTATTTTATATAATTTACAGGGTACCAAAGCTCCACAAAATATTCCATTAAATGCTAATACATAATTAGTATATTAATACAGCACAGGGGTTGGCAAACTCTAAAGAACGAGATGGTAAATATCTTAGGTTTTGAAAACCATTCATCCCTGCTACCACTACTCAGTTCTGCTGTTATAGCACAAAGGCAGTCTTAACAATGTGTAATCAAATGGACATGGCTATGTTCCCATAAGACATTATTTACAAAATGGGCCGTGGGCTGGAATTTGCTGCAGACCACAATTTGCCCACCTCTGCTCTATCTGATAGATAAGCACTTCCATAACAGGTGAAGAACTCTATATAGATGCAAGATTCACTGTGGTAAATGCTGTATGTTCAATGTCTTATGAAAACACAGGGTTGAGTGATAGATTCTGACTGAGTGAAGTGGGGAAAATTTCCCAGAAGAGGGAAAATTTGAAGTGGGTCTTAAAAAGATGAAAAGGACCTCAATAAGTAAATACAGAGAGAAGAGAATTTCTGCAAGAGGAAACAATATGAGAAAAGACAAAAGTTTTAACAGCATAGGACTTGTTTAATGAGTCCATGGTAAATCACTGTAACTGGGGCTGACAGAGGCAGCAGAACACATATCAGTAGGAGGCAACCATTCTTTTGAAAAATATACTAGGTTGTCCTTTCCAAACGTTGACAGAAAGCAGGATTTCTTCTATTGGTCCATACATAGCTGCATCATCTCTGTTTCTTAAAATTTAGATTCCTGGGACCCAATCACCAGAAATTCCACTTCAGATTTGTGATACTGCTTAGACATCTCCAGTCTGAGCAAGTGCCGCCGTGATTCTGAGGCACAGGGACACCTGAGAACCACTGACATATATGGTTCGTTAAACTATCTCTAAATACATTTCCTTAATCATTTTAGACATGCTGAAGAGTTTTAACACTCAAAACAAGCTAAACATTTAAGACAGGCTGAATTGTCTTACAATTTTTTTATTAAATCTTTTTTATTTTTTATAAACATATAATGTATTTTTATCCCCAGGGGTACAGGTCTGTGAATCGCCACGTTTACACACTTCACAGCACTCACCATAGCACAACTGTCTTATAATTTTTATTGAGCCTGTCTTCTGCATTCATCCTCTCTTGAAATAGGTTTCCAAAAGTTCACTATTCACTGTTTAAAGTGGTTGTAGGAAGTTCCTTTTCATTCTAATTTATTTCAATTCACAAAATAACACTGTGATCATCACATCATCCCATTGATGAATTTTTATACTTCAATTAGTCTCTTTTCTGGGCCTCTGGAATGAAATGCAATAAAATATATAACCCCTTACCATTATTCTCACTCACATCCATCTCTCAATTCACATTTTCTTGACCAAATCATCTGTCCAATGGAATTGCTCCATATTTCTTTTTGAGACATACCAGTGAAGTTTACATAACATTGCAGATAGACACTTTGGCTTTATCAATTTATAAAATCATAAGAAAAAATTTAGGTTACTTTTAACATCTTTGAATGAAGACCTCTCTTATCAATAGAAATGTGACAATTACTTTAAATAGACAAAAACCTGGGCACCTGAGTGGCTCAGTGTTAAGCATCTAACTCTTGATCTCAACTCAGATCTTGATCTCAGGGCTGTGAGTTCAAGACCTTCATTGGGATCCACACTAGTCATAGAGCCTACTTAAAAGTAAATAAATAAATAAAAACTAAAGTTAGCAAAAAGACAAAACCAAAACAAAAACCTGGATGTTTCAAGTCCTTTCCCAGTCCAAGAGCTTTCTTAGACCCAAGTGAGTTGTCAGTAGGAACACTCACTCCAATCTGCATTAACTAAAACTCGTTATTTCTCTTACCCATTCAGACTTCCTACAAAATAACCTTTATTTTCATCATTTTGAAAATCTAAGATACTTGTAAGATACAAATTCTAAGATACCAGAATTTGTTATGATGCAGCATTCTAAATTCTTATCAGTTTTTAATGTGAAGGCTTTTTACTGAGTATGATTTGAATTGGTGATAATAGCATGTATTATAGGGGCTCTAAATTTGGAATTATTATAAAATGCTGTGAATTATGTAAGGTCTGTTGCTATAAGAACCTTCTTAAGAGCTGTGCATACTTAACATTTAAAACTGTTGATATGGCAGAAATAAAAATTTCCCTTTAATGTCCTTTATTGAAAGGTTGTTCAAGGCAAATTGAAGCAATTTATTCATAAATATGTTATGAAATATAGTGGCAGTTTTCAAAAAAGAGGGCCTTTTCAAACAAACATTCTTGGGTAGAACTTGAAGACTGCTGAATATCCCATGGAGAAAGATAAGCACCTAAGTGAGAAATGAAGAAAGCCGGCTCTATCACAAGGTCTCTTCATGGAAATAAAGAACATGAGAAAATTAATAAATCCTACAATAAAGAAAAATATTTAAATCTTAAGTTTACAGGCTCAGAGGCAGTAAATAACTTGCAAAAGTCAGAGCTTATCTCTAGGGAACAGGAGGGTAAAATATTTTGCTTAGATGCATACTGTCACAAATCTTTCAACTACTTCAACAGACTTCCTAGTTTAAGAGTTACAAGCAGTGAGGAGTTTGAAAAAGTGTAACAGCTGGTTCTCCCAGGGCAGAAGATGGGAGATGGGTAAGGAAGAAAAGAGGAAGCTCTAATATGTACTGTTTGCCAACTTCTGTGGTATAGACACTCCTATGTGTGACTTCAAGCAATCAATGTGATAACTTTGAATGAGTATTTGGAAAAAAATGCTAGCTCTGTGAGCTGGTATGAGTTTGTTCCACAACACCTTTAAAAGAGAAAGGAAAACAAACTGTGATACAGATTTTACCATGTACAAATAAATATGAAAAAAACAGTTTGCATTAAAGAACCAGTATAACTGGGTCCACAACTTTAGATTTTTATTATTTTCATGGTTCTTTCATAATGAGCATGGACATACTAAGAAGTTGCAGTGGATCAGGAAGGATAATGAGATTCTGAATCTACTCAAATAGACTATACTATCTATCTATCTATTTATCTCCCCACAATATGTCTATATCATATATCACATATTTTCATATAAAACGACATATATGTGTATATATGTGCTACATATGTATACAATGTGTATGTATACTATATACAGTATATGTATATACAGTATATGTATATACTATACATGTATATGTATATGTATATACTATATAGTATATATATACTATACATATACTATATATATACTATACATATACTATATACTGTATATAGTGTATATATATACTATACATATACTATATACTGTATGTAGTATATATATACATGTATATATGCATATAGTATACATATACAGTATGTATACTATACTATACTACATACATACTATATACGTGTAGATATATGTATACATATATATACACAAAATGAGCAAGTCAAAATCTACCCTCTAGATTAATGGAAACAGATGAATAGATCAATTCCAGGTATTCCCAAAGCAAATGGAGGAACAATTGTGTGTTCACCAGAAAAAAACACAGATTTTAAAATCAGAAAAACCTGGATTCAGATGCCCAGATTTGTGTAACCTTAAACAACTCTTTTGACCTAGCTGAACCTTAGTTTATTTATTTAATCTAGATAATACCAATCCTGATGGGATAATCCTTGGCACCTAGTTGGAGCTCTTAATGTTTTAAATCCCAAATTCTGTCAACATCCCCCACAACAAAACATTCCATAAAAGAGGAATCATTGATCCTTCGGGTTATCAACCCAATAACTATTCCTCTTCTTACTTTTGAACATACTGTTTTGTAAAATAACTTGCATTTTTATTATACAATTTTTAGTTCAGGTATTTTTTGCTAATTGTAGCCAATAGTATACTAATGGATTCCAAAAGGAGTAAAAAGGCTGAGAGAGTCCAGGTGAGATTTAACATGATATATGTAAAGCAGCAAGTGGAATGCTTGAAACCAAGTACACTAGCTGCCCCCACAGCTACTAAGTCATTTTGTCTCTTTCTTTTACAATTTTAGAAGGATGGATAAATCATAATCTTTGAAATAGCATGCAAGATTAATGGAAAAATGAGCTATGCAATAAGAATGAGCTCCAGAACAGGTACATCATTTATTAGTCCTATGACTGGGGGGGAACTCCAGTCATAAAATTCCAAATCTCTCCAATCCCTCGGTTGTCCATTTATTTAACAGGACCTAATTTGCCAAATGAAAATTATTATTGTGAGAAATAACCAAGGAAAAGTAAGTGAAAAGATTTCACAGACAACTGGGGCTTGATAAACATCAGGAAACCTGTTTCTTCACAAGCCCCTACATAGAAGGGGTCTAGAAGCAGGATAAAATAAATAGCAGATGTGTCCTAAAGACGCTGCAGAGCTGCAGCACCTGGGTGGCTGGGTCGTTAAGCATCTGCTTTTGGCTCAGGTCCTGATCCCAGAGTCCTGGGATCAAGCCCTGCATCGGGCTCCCTGCTCAGCAGGAACCCTACTTCTCCTACTTCACCCTTGTATTTCCTCTCTCACTGTCTCTCTCTCTTTCTGTCAAATAAATAAATAAAATCTTAAAACAAAACAAAACAAAAACCTCTGCAGAGCTACCAACTAGAGGTTTATAGAAACTACTACACTTCCTGGTAATCCATTCAAGTCTCTCGTGCAATTTCAACGTACAGAGGTATAATCGTTATTAATATTAAAATATTTCCAATTATTTTCTTAACAGACTTATAGTTTCATCACAGTGCTTGTGGTCTGTCATGAAATAAATAGCTCAAAGTCTTTAATGTTTTATAATAAATAAAAGGGAATTGATTTTTTTAAGATTTATTTATTTATTTGAGAGAGAGAGAGAAATGCCCAAGTGTGGGGGGGACAGAGGGAGAGAATCTTCAAGCAGACTCCCCACTGGGTGCAGAGCCCAACAAGGGGCTTGATCCCAGGACTCATGAGACCATGACCTGAACTGAAATCAAGAGTCAGATGCTTAACTGACTGAGCCACCCAGGTGCCGCAAAAAGTGAATTATTTAATGCAAAACTATAATGACAACACAGATAACTACTACTTTCTGCACTTTCTAATACACTTTATATGCATTGATTAATTTGATTTTCCTTACATCCTCAAATGAGGCACGGATCATATTAACTTTATTATGAATACTCAATTTCTGAAAATTTACTTTTCAAGAATTACAAAGCTGGGAGTGTCAGGAAAGATATCCAAATCTAATTTCAAAGTCTATATATTTTCAAACCTTCACTGCATCATAATAGGAGATATTTAGGACTCCAAAAAAACCAGTGTTTTCATATTTCCTCATCTCTTTGAAATGACTCATTGTTATTCCTAAACAAACCATATCTGAAACTATAAAGCTGATAGCCTCACAGCCTGCCATTTTATAAACTTTTCAGTATTTCCCTCTTGATCATGATGAAATGTACATTTTACATTAAAACACTTTCAAAACAACTTTTCAGCATGCCAATAGTATTGTGGTACATAGAACATTCAATCTAGCTGTGTTTTCCTACCTTGCCAATATTTGTCATCATTTTTTTCCATATTATTCATGAGGTAAGATAAACAAATGAACCTCGGTGTGGTTAACACACCCTGCGCATCAGCCATCCCACTACCACCATATGGTGACGAAACTTTTGTAAACACTGTCAATAATGCCACATGACTTGAAGAGACTGAAAAATAGAGTATGTGCTATAATGTTCTGACAAAAAACCTCTTAGCATAATTGAATAACTTCTTAATTGTTTGGATATGTTTTCTTTTACATGTTCTCGTCTTTTGAAATGAAAAAAAATATTGCTTAGGTTACCCACAGACTACAGTGAATAATATATAATTAAAGATATTTTAATTCAAAAGATTTCATCAGCAATTAGAGTCTGAAGTACAACTTAAACCCACCAAGGCATACAAATATTTCATGGAAATTCCCAAGCAACTGTTTACGTTTTATAGATAAGAACAAAGGTATATAATGTTTAGATTGCATGTTGCCAAAAAAAAACCCCACTATTTTAAAACATTCGCTACCAAGTATTTACCGCCCTTTTAATTAATAAAAATTGTTCCATAATGATCCTTTTATATAAAATATATTTATTTTAAATGTAGAATAAATATAATTAGTCATAAATATTAAATTAAGTAATCATTATAATGCAAATTTTATAATACCTATTAATAATGCCTATGTAATGATTACATAGTATTCATTATTAATATATATATAAAGAACAGACATAAAACGTTCCAGGTAAAGAGATATTTCTTTTAACTTGCCAGGAGTAGAAATAAAATTTTAACTTGGATTTAAAGATGGAGAGATACTCTTTCCCTGCTGAACTGGATGCCATTCTCTCTTGTCTCCTCAAGCACTTCATGCCTGCATTTTACTTTTCCCAAATCTCTTTCACATTAGAAAAAGAAAAAGCGGGGAGTGTAGAAAGCTATGTGAGTAACTAAAAGAGGAGCTACCTTTTGTTACTCTTGGAGTATTCAGTCTGAAGAAAAGATACTAGATGGGAAGTTACAACATAGGGGTAAAAGAAGGTAATCTGTTAACAAGAATCATAGACATGAAGGAATCACAGTGGGGAATGACAGCAGAAGTGAAGCCGGCAAAGCAAATGAACATGTTAAGACAGAATTGAAAACTTCTATTTGATTCAGAAAGGAATGGACAGAGAAACTGAAAGGCAGAAACAGAACAGAGGTCAAGACCTACCAGACAAAACTGCTCTAGAATGATTTTGTTATCATATAAAATATGCATAAGAATTGAAAAGCATGAACTCCAGGATAGCAGTGAAAAGGAAACTGGAATCTTTCAAATATGAGGTTGACAGTGTCTATAGTGGGAGCAGATAGACAAATGGTGGCACTCTGATTATTTGATTCAGAACAGCGTCCTTTGAATGATTTGCTCACAAAAATCGGAAATTGTGGGGAAGTGCCTAATCCATTTACCTTTCTGTGCCATCAAGGTGTCATTTTGTTTTTGCTGTTCATACTATATGTCATCTCTAATCAGACCATAAACCTGGGTTTGATTTGAAAGGAAAGGCTGAGAAGTACAAAATATCTGCTGATTCAAAGTATAACCTTCAACTATTTTAGTATAAGGAAACCTTAATAATCCAAAAGCTAAACCAAAACAAAATAAGAGAGAGGGAGATCTTCTGTCAGTGTTTGAATGTCAAAGAGGTATTTAAGTACATGTAATAAATTGACCAAAATCTGTAAAATTCCACAATAAAGTTATATAAAAAGTCTTTCATTCATTAGCAAAACCATCAGTATTCAATAAGATTTATTTAAAAAATATCAAAAATTTGAACTCTGAAAATTCAAGGTGGCAAGCTCCTTCCACAGAAGAAAGGAGTGTTCTTAACTGTCACACAGTGAGCATTCCAAATAGTACTAACAGAAGTTGAGAATGTTTATTATCCAAGTAAATGGGAGAAAGCAAAATCCAATCAGCTGGTCTAACTATCCAAAGTCATAATTTACTGAACTTCTCTTTCATGCTTTTCAATTTGTTTTTCCTTGCCTCTCTCTGGGGTCTCCTTTCTTCCTAATCCTTCCTCTTGTATTTCGATTTCTTTGTCTCTATCTCTGGCCTCATTTTCCCAAGAGTTCTTTCCTTACCTCTCACTTCTACCCTACATTTCTTCTTCCCCTGATCTCTGAAAAGAGCAGGAGAGTACTATTATCAGAATGTAGATTCCCAGTGATTTTGACAAGGTAGGAATAAAATATGCCACAGGCAAAAATTCACATTTGCATTCTAGTGTTAGAAGCAAAGCTATTAAAATGCAAAAATTAAAAAAAAAAGAGTTTAAAATGAATTTGAAATAGTAGCTATTGAAATGCCTGTGGTGTAGATCAAGACCAAAATTGCTAATATAGCTATGCCCTTTGCCTTCTTACTCATAGTCACCAAAAATTGCTGCCTCTTTATTTATTAAAAGGTTTTATCTCAGCTGAACTCAGATAAGCCTTAAAATAATGAAGTTTCCCACATAAATTAAGCCTCTGCTCAATTTCTGTTTCATAAAAATTTTAGTGTACTTTGGAAGTCAATAAATTTATTCATAATATTTTTGGTCTCGGTCATTATTTTTTGAGTTTTGGTTCTTACTTTTTAAGAATATTCACCCCCAAGTTGTCTTTAATTCCATAGCATATATCAAGCCAAGAACAGACAGAACCTTTCAGACATAGTCACATTAAAACTATGCCTTCCCAACAAATTATGTTCCCCCAAAAGCCACTCCTTCCAACACAACCTCACCTTAGGTAGGTAAGGCATTTTCACAATGCTTAGCTCACAAAAAACTTCCATGTTAATAAGGCTTACCTACTTAGGGCCAAGCAAGTTGCTTCTTTGGGTCATGTGATGAGTAACTATGTACATAGTAGTTGTGGTAACTGAAGCCATGAGTGTGAATAATGAATTAGAGTAACTAAAGAGAGTGAAAAGCGGGCCAACAAGCACTCTCTGAACCAGGTGGGCTAACAGCTGACGTAGCAGCCAAGTCAACCTCACTTTTCCTGGAGCTAAAAATCTCATTGTTTTGCTGGGTTGGCTGAGACCCCAGATAAAAACCAGAGGCTGGCAGGGGACCACCCATGCAGAAAGTCAAGAGGCAATCTCAGGAACGAGGGAGTTCTAATCTCAGGAGGAGAAAGAACACTTAACTCCCATTTCATTTTGAATTAAGCCTTCAGAGGACTGGCATTTCCATAACTGGCATTATCTGCCAACTTTGTAAATTCTGTTTACTTTCTATGAACTAAACATAAAAACTCATACAAATTAGACATTACTTTATGTGCTGTTTTTGAAAACTGCATTGTAAAAGATGGATTAGAAATTACAGTTTATCAGTGTTCTGAAGGGGAAAGGAGTTCAAGATAAAGAAAGTGTCATAAAAGGTGAAAAAGAGAGAGAGAGATAAGCAGGTCACATCCTTGGCAAGAGAAAGAAATAAGGTCTTAAGTTGTGGATCTGGGATCTGGAAAGATAAAGATAGAATCACTTGCCCTCATTGCATGAGGATGGAGAGACTGACCTGGCTAGAAAAACAAAGAATGGAAAGACACATATGGAGAATTACTGGGGTTCAATTCATAGCAGTTTAAGGGTGAAAGGGAATAATGGGAACTAGGATAGTTTTCCCTCCCCCAACCAAAATCCTGTATTTAGTTCAAGAAATAGAAGGGGAGAAGGAAAAAAAAGGAATCTCTCCCCGCCCACCCCAAAAAAATTATTGTGGGAGGCAAGCCCTCAGAAGGATACAAAACTACCCATGCACACCTTCAGAGTTCAATTTCCCTATAGAACACCCTGCTGAATCTATCCTAAGAAAACAAGGAGAAACAGTGGACAAATAATTATCTCCAAGTCTAAGGCTCTGAAACTAGGGTAGGAGCCAGGGCGACCCTTTAATCGTGAGTGGTTTCTGCAAAAGAATCACCTTAAGGAAGGTCAGTGGAGATGCATGCTGAAGGGGCCAGGGTGGTGCACTGGGACAGTTTCCCATGCATCCCCTCAAGTTCCCTTTGGCAGGAGGAGAGAAGGTTCTGTCTTAAGGCAGAAACAGTATAAAAAGAGTGTAGATGTAGGAAATGGAATCTGGTTCTTCTTTAAATACTCAGCAAAAGCAAATCAGCAATGAAGAAAGGGGTCAGATAAACCCAAATAATAGATGGCACTAGTCATTGAAAAATGCCAAACTCAATACAAAATTTAGTAATAAAGGCAAGAGCAAAATACCAAGAACCACCCGAAATAAAAGATGTGGCAGCACAGGTACAAGCATGGTGAGCCCGAGGTAAGAAAATGGAAACCCACTGCACCAGCTTTGGGGCAGAAGCATTTCATAATATTCAAACAGAATCAGGGGAAGAAAGGGACTTCCAGGAAATGAGGTTTCCCTGGTTCTTCTGATAAGAGTATAGGTATTCAAAATACTTTTAAAAGATACTACTTATATTTTTTTTTTGCTTATAAAATACAGATAAGATCATCTATTTTATATGTTTATTGTGAGGATTAAGCAATCTTTCAAAGCATTAAGCGTAGTGTCCAGCACCCAGTGAGTGTTCAGTAGGTGTTAATACATGTCAGTTATTACTATTATTACCATTATTATGATTTAAAAGTAACACTTAAGATAAAAGAAAGGGAAAAGCAATAAAGAACACCATAAGTAAGGACTAACATGAAGGGAAGGAAGAACATAGTGATTTTCAGTTTCTCAGAAACCAAAGAGCATAATAATCTTCACTGAAAGAAAAATCCATCTACCTAAAGTAGTTTTTTAAGAGAAAGGGTAAATTTAGGTCATTTCTATAAACAGAAACTTCCCTTTGCATATGCAGTTTGACACAAATAAAGCATCCCAGTTTAATATTTTAGTATAGTTGTGTCCTTGTTGGAAATGATATTCTTCTCCCCTCCCCAAATCACGCTATTCAAAGAGAAGAGCTGCTCTCTCCTCTCCACACAGCCATCCCACATCCCACCATGTCAGCCGGCCCTGCACCTCCAGCTGAAATGCTGAGGCACATCTTAAACAATGAAAGTTTCTGAAGCTTGAGAGAACTAAGAAAAAGCTCCCTGATTTGACCAACAGATTCATTAATGGAAAAACATGCACTTAGTATTCAAGTAATCTTATTGTTATATAAAATTATTTTCTTAAATAGGATGCATATTTGTATGGGATGAAAGCATCATGTCATATAATTATTATAATTTTTGTCAAGCTAAATTAATTTGAAATAGTGTGATAGAGCTTAATACACATTTTACCTCTTGTAAAACACATTAGAATACGATTAGTATGCAGTACTCCATCTCAACTGGAAAAGAAAGAAATCAGTGTGACCAATGGAAATGTTATTTGCTATTAACTAGCTGAAACAGCGGCAGGTCTAAAGTATCTGCATCTCATTTTGGATTTAATTATTGCAATAACATCTCATTTGCTTCAAGGTATTACAATTATCTCCTGTTTTAAATTGAAAGGTATTTTAGAATGAATGCAGTTAATGAAGCAAAAGGTTCAAAATGTCCAGAGCATTGAGCTTTAAAGTAGAACAACCTACATTTTAAACAAATCCTTACTCAAACAGTGCATGTGAAATGCATTTCCTTTCATCAGAACCCCAGTGTATGCGCCGAGTGAGGTATAAGGATTTTTTTTCTGATTTCAATGCTATTAAGCAGGAAAATGACATTAGGTACAGATTGATAATAGGCATTGACATTAATCAAGCTCTAAAAAAAGCTCAGTTTCAGAAGTTCATAAGATACATTTTGCAAGTATGAAATACTCACTTAATTTTCTGTAAGACAAAACTGTTTAAAAAATGAAATCAAATGAAGCTTCAAATCTGATATATATCAACAGCAAGCCATTATCTTGTTCTTAATTAGCCATTCTTGAAATAATTCAAAATATATATATATTTTTAAATATTCAGCACAAATGTCATTGGTTAGGATCTTTTAAATTCAAGACCTTTTTAATTAGAAGTATCTTTAGTTTGTGTGTTTTAAAGACCTAACAATGTAAGATGATCTAAACTTCTATTAACTTTACATACTGTACGCATCCATGAACTGAGCCCTTCAGAAATCTCACTGAAGTAAATTATCTTCTTTGGTAGAGATATGTGAACAGGGGACAGAATACACAGAAGTAGGTCAGGTTAGGGTGGACTTGGCCCCTGGGCATGGGGAGAAATGGCTTTGGGGCCCAAGAAAATGTTTTAATTTCTTGTATAATCAGAAGGAGAAAAATGAATATAATCTACCTTGGGTATCTCTCTCTCTCTCCATCTCCCTCTCTCTCTCTCAGAGAAAGACAGAGTGACAGCTCTGGGGTTTCACCCTATTTAATGGGGTTAAAAAGTGAGGGAGCCAGGTAGTCGAATGTGCCTCAGAGACAAGAACGGTATGACTCAGCTCCGGAGATTTACATAAAAATCTCATTGATCTCCAGTATACAAGGTACCACTGGCCTCAAACTTACTAGACCATCTCCGGATAGTCTGTCTCTTTGGCCCTTGCTCAATCTCCAAGGTGACCTTGGCTCTTTGTCTCTGCTTCTTTCTGTGCCTTGACTTTCCTGCATCTTGACACAGACTTCCACTTTCACAAATTCTTTGCCCCTGAGGCTCTCTAACCTTCCTGTTCAGATCTCCAGAGAGAACTAACTTAATCTGGTTGTCCTACCTACCAGCCCCATTCCTTTGGCCATCCCTCTTGAGGCCCTGGGCAGGCCCACTCTCTAATCAGGGCAGAGGTGGGGTTGGGAGAGGGAAGGTCAAACTAATCTCTTACAGTTTTACATTGCTGGGGTTCTTCCTAAAAATAATTCACCCCATTTTATCCTTCCACTTACTGTACTAGTTAATGTGATTATAATAACTCGATGAATTTATTTGGAATGAGAACAAAGATTATTTCTCAGTAATTTATAAGTATAATTACTCAATTTATCTCATACTTACAAGAAATTATAGTTTAATCTTCAACCCATTTGATTGGTTATATTAACTGAGCACTCAAATTGGAAGCAACTGATCTAAGGGTAAAAGCAAACTCTTTGTTTCTTCACTGAGTATGATTTTTATAATAATAAATTATGTATATTTGAAATAATTTTCATTCCAAATACATAGACATACACATATAGACATCACAAATGATTTTACCTCACTCTAACAGAAAATATTTAACTAAAGGAGTTTCTTAAGTTATATGGATATATAATGCAGACATGGTACTAGGAAGGAAATTATCTATGGAACACAATCAATTCAAGAAGATGTGATTTAAACTCTATTTTGGCTTTGTTTTAAGACCAATTATAGTAAAATCTAACAGATGATCAGGTCAAATGGGCTATACAAAAACAAACAGATGAGCTTTTAGTCACTGGCATAGTCACTGGCAGCAAATTCTTTGTTCAACACAATCGTAATTATAATTGAAATTATGGGTGGATATAACATCATATATGCATTAAAAAATTACATATCCCTGTTGTGATATTAACATGTAATAAGTGCTTATTACGTCCCAGGACTTTTTCTCAGAACTTAATTTATGATCCCATATTATCCTATACAAATAATATTACTATCCCCATTACATAGATGTGGAAATTAATGCACAGAGATAGTAAGCAACTTGCCTGAGGTCAAAAAGACAGTAAGTAGCAGAGCCAAAATATGATCATGTCCAGCCTCACTCACAGCCTATGTTCAAACACACTGCGGCTGCACAAACAGAGAGATAAGAGACGTGCTGAACACATACAGTCACCTCCATTATTTGCAACAAATTTCTCTTCCTTGTAGGCTAGGTATAGCAAAATTTTATGTTCACCAAAGTAAATTTTTTCTGCTTTAACTACATTGCCATATCTTTTACTTCTTTAGCTCATTCTTGATGTTTTCAATTTATGTATTAACTCTCAAACCAGAAGAAAGTTCAAAGTTTAGGAACCTGAGCAATGTAGTTTTTGTTGGTCCACACCCAGAACACCATGAACAAGGAAATTATAGGGATGGATATATTAATGTAATATACCATGGCTTATATCTTTTCTTTCCTTTAATCTTGTACTTAGGGATTAGGTTTTACTGTTCACATTTCATTGATGAGAAAAGGAGCTAAGAGAAAATGACTAACTTATCTAAAAGTAGGTACCTGCCAGTTAGAACATGTGCTGATTATTCTCCATTGATCCCTGCAGTCTCCATTTACCCTCCTCTGTCTTGCTGTATGCCTGAGAGATTGACCTCTACACTTGGGCTCCCTTGCTTAATGGCCTCCAATTGGGGTTGACCCACTGGGGTATTTATTCTTCGCTGCCCAATCCTCCCCATGTCCAGCTCCGGTCTTACTGGGTCACAATTTTAGCAATGGCTACATTTTATAAGTTCTCGCTCCTACAACGTCCTTTCCTTTTGCCTCTGGCTTAGAGGTAGCAACATTTTCTCTATTGCTAGTGGCAGGCTCTCTCCTTTATCAAGGAACTACCATATGATCCAGTAGTCAGGCTCCTGGAACCCTCTCTTCAGCTAGTTCTCAACCTCTAGACTTCTCTATCAATTTTTCTGTAATCTCAGTTTACAGGAAATGCACCCACATCTGATCACCTTGACATCTGATCAAATTCCTTAGCCTCACCATGCCCCAGGTGGTATCTGATCACCCTAGCCTACCTTCAGCAAGAATCCCATTGAGTCGGATTAGCCAGATACCCTCTTTCTCACTCTCAGTAATTTTCCATCCACTGACACCCACCTTGCATATTAGCTACAAATTCCATGTTGTATTTGGAATTGAGCCCAGTTCCATACTGAGGTCCCACTTTCTCTCTTGCAATTGTTCCTCAATAACATCTGTTTTTGCCATTTTAACTACTGTCCAGTTCTGTTTTTCTTTAACACTAGTTCTCAAGTGCCTCGAAGCTCAGGCTGGTAAACCTAATCTTGCCCACTCCTCTAAATAACCCCATTTATTAAACATTCTCCGATGGAAACTTTCCCATTTCCATCTGGCTGACACAGAGACATAGAATAATTAACCTAGACTGGCTGCATTGTGATTCCTCGAATAAACACATATATTATGAAAAAATAAAGACAGGGAGTTCTTGAAATTAGTCTGCTCCCTTTCAAGACCACTGAAATGCCAATTTATGTTAGAATGACACTTAGGGAAGCTTCAGAGAATAAGTCAACTATGCCAATTCATTAGCATGGGGGGCCATAAATAGCAATGAATGACCATTAAACAAATTCATCCCTGATTTGAGCATCAATTCTAGTGGAGAAAATATACAAGTAAACATTGTAGAAAGTATTATAGAGTGCTATACTTGGGGTGGGGGAAAACATAGCTAAGCCAATCTTCAGGCACAGGGAAGAGGTACAACTAAGCTGGTCCCAAGAGTGAAGAGTAGAGAGGCAAGTAAGAGAGGCAAGAACATACTAGATAAGGCAAACAATAGCTGAGAGATTTGTGATCTGCTCCAGACATAATATGTTAAAAATGCATCATTTTTTCTCATAAGTATTCTTAAATGTATTTGTAATCATAAAAATATTTTTCCAGTGTTTCTATAATTTGTATTGATATAATTAGAGTTGTACATACATTTAAAAATATACTGTTTATGACATAGCTAAATTAGTAAAAAGATGTGATATCTTTCAAGACTTTTTTATTCACTTTAATTTAAAACCAGATTACAGCTTGTTATAGGATTTTATTTTTTAATGGAATTTTATGTTTTACTTTACTTTACTTTACTTTAAAGTAGGTTCCACACCCAGCATGGAACCCAATGCAGGGCTTAAACTCACAACCTTGAGATGAAAACCTGAGCTGAGATCGAGAGTCAGATGTTTAACCAACTGAGCCACCCAGATGTCCCTAAACTTTCATTTTTAATAAAGTGATGTTTTCATATGGCAAAAATACTTAGCAGCCATTTATCAAATCAATGCATAAGTGTACATACTTGTGGACTCCCAATTAAACTGAACATTTCGGGGGTTTTTTTGCTTGTTTATTCAGAGCAAACCTGTACACTCTGCTTCTCTATTTAGACTGCTCTTGAAGTGAAATAATTTGTTCCTCATGAATTCTGCAGGACGCAAAAATGTGAGATCATTGCAATAAAAGGCTACAAATTATGACCTCAATAGACTTGTAATCTAAAAATTATTGATAGAAATATTTTCTAAAAACAGTGAAAAGCTTCAAAGTAGGTGAATTCAAATTTGGAGCTGTTAAAAATAGCTGCTTCCTAGAGCATGCTGTTCTCTTCTTAACTTTTAATGAACTCTTGAAAGCTCACTTGAGAATGATAATCAGGTTGGCATTATTCTCTAAATGCCCCAAATCTAAAAACAGAGCAAAACTTCTACAACAACAAAGATACATATGAGTTTAATAGCCTTGATGCTTTAATAATACTATGCTTTCCTCAATATTCCAGGGAGTATTTTTCATATATTTTGTAAAAAGAAAAAAAAAAACAACAACTTGGGATACCTTTAAATTAAAAGCAGACATACAGGGGCATGTGGGTGGCTCAGTGGGTTAAAGCCTCTGCCTTTGGCTCAGGTCATGGTCTCAGGGTCCTGGGATTGAGCCCTGCATGGGGCTCTCTGCTCAGCAGGGAGCCTGCTCCGCCCCCCACCCCTGCCTGCCTCTCTGCCTACTTGTGATCTCTGTCTGTCAAATAAATAAATAAAATCTTAAAAAAAAAAAACAACAAAAACAGACATATAGACAAGAGTATGGAGGTTTCTCAAAAAATTACAAACAGAACTACCACATGATCCAGCAATCCCGCTTCTGGGTGTATATCCAAAGGAAATGAAAACAGGGTATCAAAGAGATATCAGCACTTTCATGTTCATTGCAGCACTGTTCACAATAGTCAACACATGGAAACAACCTAAGTGTAAATCAGTGGATGAATGGATAAAAATGTGATAGATAAGTCCTGGAGATCTAATACACAACACAAGGATTATAAGCAAGAAAACTGTATTATAAACATTAAACTTGCTAAGTGACTAGATCTTAAGCATTCCCATGATGATAAGAATTAATAATCACGTGACACCACAGAGGTATTAGCTAACCCTACAAAGGCAACCATATTGCAATATAAATGCATCAAATCAATATGCTGTGCACCTTAAAATTACACAGTACATCAATTTACGCCAATTTAAAACAATAAATGCAAACAGGGTTTTATAACAACTTATACTTAAAATAGTGAAACACTATTCAATGGTAAGATATAAATGATCAAACAGTTATTAACAGGTATTAGTGACTGACTTATATATTGACAACACTTATAAGCTTCATGGAAAGGCTTCCTTTATTTTATTTTATTTTTTTTAAAGATTTTATTTATTTATTTGACAGACAGAGATCACAAGTAGGCAGAGAGGCAGGCAGAGAGAAAGGAGGAAGCAGGCTCCCCGCCGAGCAGAGAGCCCGACGAGGGGCAATCCCAGGACCCTGGGATCACAACCCGAGCCGAAGGCAGAGGCTTTAACCCACTGAGCCACCCAGGCGCCCCGAAAGGCTTTCTTTAAATGCAGTATTTCAAGAGCAATATACTAATCTTAATTAGTATTTAATATTTAGGAATTGTATTGTATTTAATTACAATTTAATTATAATTGTATTATATTTAATTACAATTTAATATAATTTAATATTGTATTTAATATTTTAGGAATTTGTAAAATATCATTTAAATCTTTATAATAGGAAAGGTTCCCAATTATAGTCATAATTTATTTTACAAAATTAGTGAAGTGAATAATGATAATTTTTTACATTTCATGTCTGAATCTGGCTCTTATGACAATAAGATGATGCTCCTAAAATTTCAAAGTTATAGTCCTTGGATGACCCATAAATAATAATAGTTTATGGGACAGACTATTTAAATTTTATTTAAGCTTCTTGTTAATTTTTACCAAATTAGTAAGAGCAAAAATATTAAGAACACTGCATCACTGATTCTGATGTCAAAAAAATGTTTTGGAATCCACAAAATTTTATATTTTTCCATTATTTTATCTGGAACATTTTTAAACCTATAGCAAAGTTCAAAGAATCTTACAGTAAACAATTTTATACCTATTACCTTGATTCTACTATTAATCTTTTACTATACTTGTTTTCTAAGTATCTATCCATTACTAATCTTTCTAACCAATCATCAATCCATATTATTTCTGATGCATTTAAAAATACACTGGGGCTGGGGCGCCTGGGTGGCTCAGTGGGTTAAGCCGCTGCCTTCGGCTCAGGTCATGATCCCAGGTCCTGAGTTCAAGCCCCACATCGGGCTTTCTGCTCAGCAGGGAGCCTGCTTCCTCCTCTCTCTCTGCCTGCCTCTCTGCCTACTTGTGATTTCTCTCTGTCAAATAAATAAATTTAAAAAAAAAAAAATACACTGGGGCTGTTCATAGGAGCAATGGCCACAATCACCAAACTGTGGAAAGAGCTAAGATGTCCTTCAACAGACGAATAGATAAAAAAGATATAGTCCATATATACAATGGAGTATTATGCCTCCATCAGAAGGGATGAATACCCAACTTTTGTATCAAGATGCAGCATGGATGGGACTGGAAGAGATTATGCTGAGTGAAATAAATTAAACGGAGAGAGTCAAGTATCATATGGTTTCACTTACTTGTGGAGCATACGGAATAACACAGAGAACAATAGGAGAAGGAAAAGAAAAGTAAATTGGGGTAAATTGGAGGGGGAGGATGAAGCATGAGAGACTGTGGACTCTGAGAAACAAACTGAGGGTTTTGGAGGGGCGCGGGGTGGGGGGGATGGGTGAGCCTGGTGGAGGGCATTAAGGAGGGTACATGTGGCATGGAGCACTGGGTGTGGTGCATAAACAATGAATCTTGGAACATTGAAAAATTAAAATAAAATAAAATAATAAAAAAATAAAAAAGTAAAAATACAGTGGGGCACCAGGGTGACTCTGTCAGTTAAGCATCCAACTCTTGGTTTCTGCTTAGGTCATGCTCTCAGGATCATGAAATCGAGCCCTGCATAGGGCTCTGAGCTCTCGGCATGAATCTGCTTAAGACTATCCCTCCTTCACCTCCTTCACCTCCCCACCCTCATGCTCTCTCTTTCTCTCTCTCTCTAAAATAAATAAATAAATCTATAAATAAATAAATAAATATATTGACAATACTGAATTGTACATCTGTTTACTGCATTTATTCAAATCTTGAAGTTATTTTTAAAAACATTACAGCTACTTAAAAACATTTTCAATAATATTGCTAAAAGCCCAAGTTTAAAATATTTCAAAAACCATAGGTCCTGGGGCACCTGGGTGGCTCAGTGGGTTAAAGCCTCTGCCTTCGGCTCAGGTCAAGATCCCAGGGTCCTGGGATCGAGTCCCGCATCGGGCTCCCTGCTCAGCAGAGAGCCTGCTTCTCCCCCTCCCACTCTCCCTGCTTGTGTTCCCTCTCTCGCTGTGTCTGTCAAATAAATAAATTAAAAAAAAAAAAAAACCCATAGGTCTATCTGAATTAAATACTGTGTGAAGTAATGGCCAGAAGTGATACAAATGGCATGCATGTTCTAATTACATATATGTGTATCCAGAAAAGAAAAGTAAATCCTACTTATTTTATAATTCAGTCAAATGCATCAGTCAGAGTCCAATTAGGAAAACAGAAACCATTCTGAGTGGTTCTAAAAGACCAAAATATTACCCCAGATATTTATTGGTTCTTTTATCTTGGTTGATTATGGATTATCTCTGCTTTATATGCATTCTTATTAATGAAATTAAAATACTAAGAAGTTCCAACATTTGACAAAAAGCAGTTCATTGGTTTGCTTTTTAAGTGTCAGATCTTATCCTAGGCTGATCTTGCTCTATTCCGTGGGCAGAGGGACTGCAGACTACTTTACCTATACTCAGATCATCAAGAAGTTTAGGTATAATTTGATGAATTGAGCAAGTTCACTGAAAGACTATATCTAAAATTAAATTTCACAGACTCTAAGACTATTTATCAATCTTGTCAAGCCAGAATCAATTTTCCCTTCATCTCTTTTTCTTCCTGTAGTTCAGGAAAAATTTAACACAAACCAAAGACCTCAAGTGTTTATGAACACTATTTCTATCTTTATAGAGAGATTGGATCAATGAACAAATGTGAAAAAGAAGGACTGTCCTGTTGCCATTGTCTGCGGCACTTGATCTGGGAAACTTCTGATTTCCTTTTTTGAGGCAGAACAACAATAATGAACAGCCAATTTAAATGGCTTTCAAAGCACAAGAGAAAAATGAACCTGAGTTTTGCAAGTAGTCCATCAAGAGCCCTGAACCAAGATGCAGTAAAAATGAGATCATTAAATAAAATAAACAAGTTTCAAGGAAATACTCTGTTAATTTGAGAGGTTGCAGAGCTATAATCATAGTAACAAACACCTTGCATACAAAGGCGTTTTTCCTTCTGATTATTTTACTATATACATAGATACCTGTATCATATTTTATATATGTACAGGTAGATACAGAGAGAGTATTATGTATTATATATACACAAAAATATGAGAAAGGTGAATAGGTTTCATATGTTGTGCTAGTTCAGCCTGGAGCCCTCTTTGGAGTATGATGGTAGCTCCTCATTTGGGCCAGGTGGAGAAGAACCCTTGAGTGGAGACTCATGGCTGTGGTTAAAAAGGCCAGAAGGAACTAGCAGAGATTTGGGTTTATTTGTCAATCCTGACCAATGAATTAATCTGAAATTACAATGACTATTACTATAGTCATTGGCTGTGAAATATCCAACTAGTAGAACTGATTTCTTCGTTTTAATATAGTACCCTTTTCAACACTGTAAGATTTATTTCAGAGGCCATTCTTTGGCTGACAAATAAATAAATAAATAAATAGGGGCGCCTGGGAGGCTTAGTAGGTTAAAGCCTCTGCCTTCGGCTCAGGTCATGATCTCAGAGCCCATATCGGGCTCTCTGCTCGGCAGGGAGCCTGCTCCCCACCTCTCTCTGCCTGCTGCTCTGCCTACTTGTGATCTCTGTCAAATAAACAAATAAAATCTTTAATAAATAAATAAATGACAGCATCATAATGGGAAGTTCCACTGGTTATTCAAATTATTTCAAAATGTTTTTCATGCTTCTTCAGCATAATAAAGGTATCAATTAGGATACCTTCATGTGATCTGATTTATAGAATTCCTGGACTAAATCTAAAAAATGTTAAAACTATTTATCTTAGTTACAAAGGAGGAAAAGATCCAAATGTTGCTCATTTCATAACTAACAATTGGTTTATAGAAGGGTTTTCTACTTGTTTTTCTTATACTGACTGAACTGTTTAGATGTTGGTGGATGAGAAAAAAATAAACACGTTCAAAACAAAACAAAGTAACATTGATTATTGTTCCATATTTGTTTTAATGGCAGAAGTTAGAAGAGAAAAAATAAAGCAGATCTCTTTTATACTTCCCCATGACTGGGAAACACTAAATTGAATCCAACTCAGCAGAGATTTTCTTTTTAATCTCTTCTCATACTAACTGCAGTAAGTAAAAACCAGAAATTTTCTGTTTTGAAAAAGACCTACTTGAGGAAAAAAAAAGTATCATTTGCCTTTAAGAAATATAAATAATGTGGTGGTATATCTATGAAATGTCTACTTGAAAATTTGCTATGAGCACAAATATTTTGAACTTGGAACTCCTGCTGTGCCTCCACACTAAAGCTCACATTCAGGACCACGCTCTGTCCCTGCTCTCTGATCCACACACCTGTATGGGCTTTTGTGTTATTTATACAAACATCTGACTCTGCATTACGGTGATCATACCCTGTTCATATACTTTTTCTTTTACCTCTTCATCTTCTTTAACTTCTGGTTTGTTTGTGTACATGTGCATTTGTGCATTTTACTGATTTCCTAAAAATGGCAGTGGACATCTTCACCATTAGTTGATAAAAGAAAAACTGGAGTAACAGGTCAAGAGTGCAGATGGCTTTGAAAACCAGAGGCACCTCACATAAGCAAGTGTGGAAGACTGCCCTCTGCTGGAAACACTAACTCTACCTTCCTTGGCAGAGGGGAACTCCGGTGTGTCTCACTTGTCCATGTCCCCACAGCTGGGAAGACAGCTCAAAGCTGGGTACAGGGTAGGAAGATCTGCTGTCTTGCTTGATGGCTCTGGGTGGTGATGTGCGATCATTTTCTTTCCCTGTCTTATTTTTTCACTCTAACACACAGTTAGGAGTTTTGTATTCTTTCTGTGATTGTGTCCATGCCAACAGGTCTGATTTGGGTATCCAAATGAGAGATGCCCATTCAAAGGAACTTATGGGATAGTAGGAGAAGAGATTCTCTGATTAGAAGCAAATGTGATCCAATATCACTAGCTACTGCAGACAATAAATTTTCAGCTTCTTCTAAAATTATTCCACATATTAAAACTCTCATCAGCCAAACTATATAGTTTCATTCCCTTATGCCAGTATTCAAAATAAATCATTACATACCAAGAATATCTATTTGACTTTATAAAAATTTTTGAAATACTGGTCTCTGAAAATTTCTAGGAACAAATCGGTTAGGTTTACCCTTAAAATTATCTCATTAACATGGCTGTTTTTTTTCTCTCTATAGCAGTAATTTATACAAGTAGATATACCAATCTGATAAGATTTATTAGCCTGAAGTATCTGCAAATTGGAAACTCTTCATTCAAAGAATAAGTTTTCCCAGTTACTGTTAAATAGGGAAAAACTTATGTTTCTTCATATTATAGGACTCAACTTTTCAGGATTTGTAGTCCAAAATACATAGTGGGTAAGGAAATATTTTATTACAAATAAATACTTCTTTAAAAAAAAATACTTTTGTATTTATTTTGTGAATTTTTTTTCTGGAGAAAAAAACCACAGAAAAGTTAGAGACTTTTTTGTTGAAGTAAAAAGAGCACTTGACAGCCATCAGAATATCCTGGGAAGCTTTGCACAAATAATATAGGTGTCCAGACCTACCTATGAAAGATTCTGACTCAACAAGTCTGAAGCAACATCTTTGATCCTATCCCAGTTCCCTGTGTCCTTCTTGCTTTGTATTACGTGGTCATCACAAAGGCAAATTACATCATCTCCTCAATGAACCTTACCCAAACCCAAAATACCTCTCCTATTTGTTTTCCTAGCACCCTCTCTCGAACATATTTTCATCCCATTTCTCTTTATTCCCAAGTTTTTTAATGCCCCTGTGCCCATCACTAACCTTCAGAAAGGTAAAGATGATGCTTTATGTTTGTCATGCGGTAAGACAATGATACCAGTTAAAATAAACAAGAAAATTTTAAAAATGAATAGAATAAATGAAGCAAATGAGTTAAGATGATTGAATAAACAAAATAGAGCAATCAATAGACAATTTTATCTATGAATGAAAGTTTTATATTTATTGTGAAAAACTTATTTCAATTCTTTGTGGTGTAATTGAAGCTCTTTTTGGTCTTTTCTCATCGGTTTCTATTCTTTGTGTTACTATCTTTCACATTCTTTTTTTTTTTTTTAAGATTTTATTTATTTATTTGACACAGAGGGATCACAAGTAGGCAGAAAGGCAGGCAGAGAGAGAGGAGGAAGCAGGCTCCCTGCCAAGCAGAGAGCCTGATGTGGGGCTCGATCCCAGGACCCTGAGATCATGACCTGAGCCAAAGGCAGAGGCTTAACCCACTGAGCCACCCAGGCGCCCAATCTTTCACATCCTTAAATGATTACTGCCTCATTTAAACTTTCTCTAAGACTTGCTTTTCTTTGATTTGCTGACCTTTCCCAGTTTTGCTCACTATCAATCAAATAAAAAGTCTTCAATTTAAAACTGTTCTAAACTGAAAGACAATTCAGAAAAATTTAAATATAATTATTAATCCATTTGTTATAAAGTCAACACAAATGACAAGCATCATAATATTTTATAATAGTTACAATATTTTATACTCAGTAACTTATATACAGTCTATCTATATCTATATCCATATTTATCTAAGATCCTATATATCCATTTGATCTTTGTGACAACCCTGAATAGTTGGTATTACATTATTAATCCAATTTTACAGACAAAGAAAAAGAAATTCAAGTTTATATTATAACTAATCTTCAGAATATTTGAATATTAATTGGTGGAGTCAGAATTCAATCTCAAGTTCCTCTGCCTGCAATTTCTCTGGCCTTTGAAAATATTCAATAGGAAAGAACTAGTCATGTGTCTAGGAATCAGGACAATATGGAAAACGATGAAAGGTATCTGTCTTACCAAATGTTAAAGATTAAATGACAGGTGGCAAGCAATGGCACTGTCCACTAGAAGAATGAACAACCACACTATACGGTATTTTTCACTGAATAGAAGACAAGGACGACAAAGGAGGATGGAATCCTTTCTAAATAGTGATCACCACTATGCTGAAACAAACAGCTAAGTCATTCCATTAGGATGATTTAAATTATTAATAAAATAACCCCTATGCACCTATTAGAAGGGCCAAAATCCAGAATACTCATAACTCCAAATACCAACAAGGACATAGAACAAAAGGAACTCTCATTCACTGCCAGTGGGAATGTAAAATGGCTCAGCAACTTTAGAAAACTGTTTGGCAGTTTCTTACAAAACTAAACATACTTTTACCATATGATCCAAAAATTATACTCCTTGGTATTTACCCAAAGAAGCTAAAAACTTGAGTCCCACAAAAGCCTTTACACAGATGTTTATAGCAGCTTTAGTCATAACTGCCAAAACTTGGAAGCAACTAAGATATCCTTCAGGGGGTGAGTAGATCCAGATAATGTAATATTATTCAACACTGAAAAGAAATGAGCTATCATGCTATGAAAAGACATGGATAAAACATAAAAGCATTAAGTGAAAGAAGCTAATCTAACAAAGCTACATACTGTATGACTTCAACTATATGACATTCTAGAAAAGGAAAAACTATGGAGACAGTAGAAAGATCAGTGTTTGCCAAGGTTGGCGGGGGAAGAATGAATAAAGAGAACACAAGCTAGTGAATATATTCTCTACGATACTTATCTACACACACAGAATATACAACACTAAGAGTGAACCCTAATGCAAACTATGGACTTTGGGTGTTTATGATGTACCAATATAAGTTCATCAATTATAACAAATACATCAATCTTGTTAGAGATGTTGACATTGGGGGAGGCTATACATGTGTGGAGGCAGTGGGTTAATAAGAAATCTGTTTCTCCCTCTAAATTTTGTTGCAAACCTAAAACTGCTCTACAAAAAATGAAGTCAAAAAATGATTTAAACAGGGGTGCCTGGGTGGCTCAGTGGGTTAAGCCTCTGCCTTCAGCTCAGGTCATGGTCCCAGGGTCCTGGGATAGAGCCCTGCATAGAGCCCTCCTGCATTGGGGCTCTCTGCTCAGCAGGGAGCCTGCTTCCTCCTCTCTGTGCCTTCCTCTCTGCCTACTTGTGGTCTCTGTCTGTCAAATAAATAAATAAAATCTTAAAAAAAAATGATTTAAATAAACAGTATAATCAGCACCAAAGAATGTTATTATGAAGGACTTAACCTCCTAAAACAAAAATAAATGACAGAAAAAAGCAAATCAGCATGGAAACATATTTCATGTGTTTTTAAAAGAATAATGTGAGTGAATGGAAGTTTATATGCTCTAAGAAGAAAAAGTCAGTCAGCTGCCACTTAGATCAGGATAGACAATAAAAGATGATCAAAAATAGACCATATCAAAAATTTTAACTGGCAAAAATATCTAAAACCTTTTTTTTAAGAGGTCCATTCTAAAATGAACCAGGAAGCAACTGGTTAATTAAAATGGAATAGCGATTTTATGAAATTTATCTTTGTCAATATAAACTCAAGAATGATGTCCCACAAAAAAAGAATGGTGTTAATTTCGAGATAGAAATATTAAAAGCTGTATTTGTTTAAACACAAAAATCATGGTTGAACATTTTGATCTCAAGGTTTGATCCAACCCTCACTCAGTTTTTCAGAGAGTAACTTCATAAGATTCTGGTCACCAGAGGTTTTTTCATTTTTCTCCTACTAACTAATCTGACTAAAGAGAACAGGTGATAATTCTTCAAGAGTAAAAAGAACCGCACTACAAGAGATTTACATAATAGAATCAATTTACAGGAGAAAGAAAGATCCCTTTGATTAATCAAAAGATCCTGGGGCTTTCCAGGCTTCCTTAAAGCAAACGCACAAGCAATGTTAACTAAAATTTGACTAAATTTGCTTCATGTTGATCTCCTATAATATACAAAAAATGGCTAATTTTCTAGATTAAGGGACCTATACACTCTAAAACAATTTAATCTCTAAAACAATCTCTAAAACAATTTAATGTTCAACTCTTTGGAGTCAGATTAGAAACTGCTCCTTAATTACTTATCATCATTAGAACAAAGATTACATAAGTGTTTATAATCAGAATTTTTCATATAATGTGAAATATTTTACTCTTGTTATTAATTTAAATGTCTTTAAAAGAAGTTCATAGGGAGTTTTTGTTCTATCAGAAAAATAATATATCATACCCAAGAGTTTAATGCATCAATTCAGTTGTGATTTGTACTTTTACTTTAAAGCGCAGTTTTGTGATGTTTCATAATTTCCCCTTTTAGATGTTGTTTTGTTAGGGTACAAGAGTAGCAAATGTCAATTTTCAAAAACACATAAACGTATAGAAAATTTTAAATCTCAAATTCATAGATGGCCTTATTAACATTATTGTATATATTCTTTGTATTTTTAATGGAGGAAAAAAATCAATGTTGACTTTTTGGTTTAAAAAAATAGGCAGTTGATTCCAAAGTGACACAATCATCATGAAAGACAGGCTTTGCTTAAAGAGAAAATGAGAGATTCTGAAAGTTCCCTTTTAAATATTGAGATTCAAGCTTGACTAATTTGGATCGTAAGAGCTTCCTGTGAACCACTGATAACAGGATTTAAGAGAAGTTCTGCCCGGGCAGGAAGAAGAATGGAAAGCCTTCAGAGGAGAGGTAGGGAAGATTCCGATAAACAAACAGAACCTGAGAAAAGACTACCGCTTTGGGGCTCAGCCAAATACAGCAAGGGGCTGAGAAAGTCTACAACAGAAATTCCAGATGTGCAAATGGAGAACCCAAGAACATATGAGCATTTGGCTCCTTTTCACCACCACCTTTCACGTGGCACAGCAGCTATTCTGCGTCTGCAGAATCCAAACCACCAAGAAATTAAGCAGAAACTGTCTGGACTGTCAGAAATCTTCATCAGAGCCAGCAATGTGATCCTGTCAACATTATGGTCACACTGGGACAGGACACCCACAGCAAGAACCATTACAATCAGACCAGGAGGGGCGCCTGGGTGGCTCCGTGGGTTAAGCCTCTGCCTTCGGCTCAGGTCATGATCCCAGCCAGGGTCCTAGGATCAAGCCCCGCATGGGGCTCTCTGCTCAGCGGGGAGCCTGCTTCCCCCCACCCCCTCTGCCTGCCTCTCTGCCTACTTGTGATCTCTGTCTCTCTCTGTGTCAAATAAATAAATAAAATATTAAAAAAAAAAAAACAACAGACCAGGAGTCCTACTTATCATGGACTGTTAATAACAGGGGTGAAGCCACTGCCCAATCATCACACCTGCCTCTAAGGGCCTATTTAGCCAGAGTGATTCCATCTGGTTAAGCAGTGATTTTGTTGTTTATGCAGTAAAACTTAAATTGACCTTGCCCCCCCCCCCCCAACTTACTTAAAAGCAAGTCCGGGAAACCAGTAAAATATGGTCGACCAGTCCCTGATAACAGAGCCCTAATACAGGGTGGGTCAACTCAGGTGGAGGTAACAGAGCCCGAATGCAGGGATGAGCGGGCCAGGTGGAGACATCCAATCAGTGGAGCGCGCATACTGTCTCCCTAGCTACCAAGGAGTGTGGGCCCCAACCTTTGGGTGTCTTTTGGGCGCCAATTCTGACCAAGGTGATAGGCTAGTTCAAATAGCTACTAGGGGGTGAACTGTCATTCAATTGGCCACCCGTGTGTGACCTAGCATGACTGTGCAGCTTTCTTTGTGTGTTGCAATCTCATTGGCCACCTGTGTGTGGCCAGGCTCAATCACATGGCCTTTGCTCTATAAAAGTTAGTCTGTGAGGATGGGAGGGGTCGTCTCCCTCTCTGTAAGAGGCGCCCCGAACGGTCGGTTTGATTCTCGATGCTTGGTGCAAAATAAAGCTTTGCTTGACTTTCGCTTTGTATATAAGTCTCGTTTCTTTGACCATGGACCCAACACTGCCCAAACTCAGACTTTAGCAGACCAAGAGACCCTAAGAATGGTATGCAATCAAGCAGCCCCTTCCCCATCACCAGAAAGTATATCCACGGGCCTTCTTTTACAGCCTGATGGCATCTTAGAAAGAAAAGGTGAGAGTTCTTATGAAAGACTGAAAATTTACTTAGAAAAAAATCTCTCCCTGAAAGTTTAGTTTAGTTTTGTTTTTTTTCCCCTTACAGGCAATCTGAGTTATAATGAGTAAAATTCAAATTCAACATGCCATCCAATACTTCCCAGATACAATTTTAGGAATTTGTGATGTTTTGCAACTACAGCCACTTTTTAGAAGCTTCATATTTCTCCCCTTAGTCATTTTTCTACTTTTAAGCAGCTACTCGTCCTATCCAACATAGTAGACATTAGCCACATGGGGCAATTTAAATTTAAATTAATTAAAACTGAATAAAATTAAAAATTCTGTTTCTCCATCACACTAACTGTATTTCAAGAGCTCAATAGCCACATGTGGCTAGTAGCTACCACACTGAACAATAGAGATAGAGAATATTTCCATCATCACAATAAGTTTTATTGGACAGCACTGACAATAGGCTACACTGTGTCTAATGCCTCATAACAAGAGTTATAAAATAGCCCAATGCAGGAAAGGAAAGAGTACTCCCAACTTTGGTTTCTAAAAGCTTAAACTCATAGGGATGTAGAGAGGAATCCAGAAATTTAGAGGAATCTTCTAAATTATTGCCAACCATGAAAAGGGAGAGAGCACCAGAACTTAAGAGGACATTCTGACGAGAACACAGACGGTCTCTTGGGTTACCTACAGGAAAAATAATTGAGGGCCATGGGGTATGATGGACATTCCAGCAGACTTCTATGTGCCTAGACAGAGAACTTGAAAACAAGATGGTAGTTTTCCCACACACATTTTCCCCTTCCCCACTTCCATGACAGTGCTTTAATACTGGTTGTCCCTGAACTTAGATGAATCCTAAGCAATTGAGGGAGAAATGTTGTATCAGAAATTCACTGAAATTAGGTTTCTGTCATTCTTGTGGATGGTGATTCCAAATGGATATATATGTCTTACCACCCAAGTTAAAAAATGATATTCATATCCCTTATACTTTCTTATAAATAGGGTTCAATATGTCAATTCACCAGGTCCCTGGCATCATGCCTTGTGCAAAGAAAAAGTCCATTTTGTTAACAATCCAAAATTTGCAAATGATACTTTTGAGTACTTTCCAAATTTGGGGGTAGATGCCATGTGTTCCTGGTGATTAATATCCATCTAATTTGTCAGTTAGTATAGAACATCCAGTCCTGCTGATATCATAAGTTCAGAATGAAAAAAAAATGTTTTGGTAATTCATAGGAATAAATATGCATGAAAATCAAAGAGCAGTTCACATCAGAGAAAAGAAACACTGAGAATATAAGATATCATGCATTACTTACTTCTAGGCAATTCTAAAATTCTTACTAAGGAATCAGGGAAAAATAATATATCATGTTCCAGTTAACCAGTTTCTGTTATTTAACATGGAAGTTTCTAGCAATATCTTTTCAATAATTTGAAATATCTTAAATATGGAAGACCATGTCTAAAATATACAGAAGTGCAATGTTCTCTTCACTAGATCATGATACACTTGGGTATGTTTCAAAAGATGGCCATAGCCCAAGCCTGACAATTTATTTTATTCATTCTTTTTGTTGTGAAATCAATTTTCATAAGCCTAAAACCTGCATTTGGAGTTATAGGGACATATTGAGAAAAGTGTGGTCAACATACTGTATTATTCATTGAAGTCACCAGAGTAGAGATTTCTATTAGGAAAAATTTGACTTCAAGCATTTTCCCACGATTATTTCCTTCCTTAAGCTCACAGTTAAAATTGAACATGCTGTCTGTTTTCAGCTTCTATGTTTCCTTTAATTGATTGTATAGAGCTGAGAGTCGCAGAAATCCCAATAACTTTTTTTTTAGTATATGTTTTTAAGTGTGTGATTTTAAGAGCTCTTTTAAAAACATTATTTCATTACTAACATTTTTAAGGGGCCAACTCTCTCTACACTGATAGCTACCACTTTCATTTCTCTTTACAACCCCCTATGCAGTAGGAAAAATCATTTTCCACGGTTCAAAGTAGTAGAGTCAAAAGGTAGACTTTTTAAACAGTGATATCGAATTTCAAAATTCTATCAATTTCAAAATTGTACTAACACAACACAGCAGTGAAATGTTCAATGACCTCCAGCAGACAATATTAGTCTCAAACAACCACTTCCAAATATCCCTAAGGCTTCCCTTGCTGATTTAATTTTAGCATTAGTTAAGGACCACTGCTGGTGAATGAGTATTTCATGGGCTTTTGGGTACCTAGAGTACAGGTTTAAGTAACCCATGGTATATTTTACTTTTTCTTTCTTTTTTTTTTTAAACCAAGGTCCAGAAACGGTGTAATATAGGTAATATTTAAAAGTATTGCCTTACTTCTTAAAGGTAGGTAGGTAGGAAGGAAGGAAGAAGGTAAAGAAGACAGGAGCATATACTTTGAGCCACTTATACTTTTTTCATTATCCTAGCTTGCTGTACTAGTATTCTTTTTTTCCATCTGTAAATTTAAATGTGGAAGAAAGCAGATTTTATTGCTTTAAACACCAAATTGCCTTTCTAGAGAATAATCAAAGTAGTTATTCCATATGTAAACAGCATTTTAAATGACATGAAAGTTAATGGACTCTAAAAACTGATTTCAAGAGATTTTTCAGTTACTTAAAATGTTAGAAAATGTTTACACTGCTTTAAATTTCTTAGGGATATATCTGAAATTGTTTTTAGGAATAGAAATTAAATCTTCCTTCTTTCATACATATAGTATGGTCTGAAATATTAAAATTAATTCATCATAGATTTTGTGTATATGAATGTGTATATACACAGTTGTATAATTGTGTAAATATGGTCATTCTTTTGTCAATCCTCTAGACACTAATAATACGTTTGTGAATTAGGACCTAGCTTCTTTTATTGAATTCATTAGTATCTGTTGGGAAAAGATAATGCATTTGAAAAGTATAAGCAATCCAGATGTGTATTTTTCTAAAATGGAAGCTAAATTTATTTACATATTTATAAATCATGGTTATTTCAATTAAGGCTTAGTATAGTACTCTCAAGCAGAGTAGAAAGAGAAGTTGGCGCTTTAAATGCCTACTATTATTACTGAGTTGTCAACATTGACACCTGTAACTAGCTTTGTACTGAAATAATTTGTGATCTGAAATGTATACTTACACATTTATTTTAAATATGGGAAATATGAATTAAATAAGACTAAATTAGTGTCTTTCCAATGACTGCCATAGTACCTAAAATTGTTGGATAAGAGAGTGGCAATTAAAGAATCAATGCATTTAAAATCATTTACACTTAAGTGGGTGTATAATAAATTATAAATTTAAATAAATTTAAAGTCTTCAATCTGGGGAGTCCACTAATTCAGATACTTGGTAATAAAGAAGCTTCCAACAGTGTGTGTAAGTTGCTGCTAGCCAAAGCCACATCAATTTTAAAATTTCCCTGAGAGGGATAAAACTCAGACACTGCACATTCATCTATCAATCGACCAAATGCCACGTCCTTGTTGCAAGGCCCTGGTATGTTCATGCAGCTGTAACTTAGCACTCTTACAAAGCCAGTGGCTATTTTCAGAAAGAAGAAAGAAAACATAATGTGAAAGCTACAGCCATGTCTACCACAATTCAGGCAGTTAATCAAGGAAAAAAAGCCATGTACTCTACAAAACACGGTTTTGTTACAAGCCAATCAAATACATGCTGGATGGATGCCCCGAGTACTAAGATGGGCATGTGATTATACCTAAACCTGTATGTATTTTAATCTACTTTATCCTAAAGTCTGCAGTAGTAACACATGAAACAAAATCAGTGAAAAAAATTTTGACACACATTTATGAAGTCCCTAAAATGTGTAAAACTATGTGGCATTGTTGGGTAAAGTAACTAGTTGTCTGGAAGAAAGATCCTACTCATTTTATGAGATGATTATTGGTATTTTTTTTATGTATTTGAATAATTTCTTCCTTTCCTTGAGAAAAATGTAACCCACCGTGCATTCTCTATGAAGTAAACAAGAAAATAAAAATAAAATAATAACGCAGGAGAAAAGATGAAAGAAGGAAACTGTTATATGTGAAGTGTCAACCATATGCTAGATACCAAGTCAGAATTAGTTTAACTCCTGTAAATATTTTTATCCTTTATACCAGGTAGCTGTTATTCAACCTCATATTATAAATGAGGAAAGTTAGATTTCCAGGTTAACCTTAATTTTACAAAACTAGTAAAATGAATCTAAACTAAGCTTTCCTAAATCAAGAATCTACCCTCTATCCATAACTCCATGAAAACTGATGTTAGAATTATTCAGGAGTTAGGAATGCAAACTTTTCTTAGTTTTTCTGTATATTTAAAATATAAAGGAACTTGATCCTGTTTATGGAGAGCATACCAGTAGGCAGAAACGCTCGTCCTGATAACTACAAACCTAGTATCATGTCACTCAAAGAGGAGTTATTCCTCCCACAATTTCAATTTTGAGAAGAGAAACCTGTAGCCCGTAAACATATGTTTAAGTTGTGCTTTCATGCCTCAAAATATACAAACCAACAGAGGCACATGGTACTATGTCCCCACAGTTTCAGGTACAGACCTCTCCCACACCCACCAGAGCTGGGTAGGTCCCACCCATTGCTCCTGTCAGTTAAGTAGCACCTAAAGGCTATGATTTATAAGCTCACTTCATTTCAGTTTGCAGGATTCACAAACTCAGGTGAGGAAAGTCGAGGCTGCCTCTCCCTCACTGAAAAGGGCTTCACTGTCACACCCTCTTAAGCTGCCACCTCGGACACGCTGGACAGGGACTACGCCAAGAGGTGGAAGGAGTGATTCTAGGAAGTCACTGATACAGGGATTGTAAGGGTAAGGATCAGGAGTGGCAGAATGAATACACGTGAAGACGAGGTTTGGGCACGCTGCAGGCAAGGAAACTGTTCTGAACTTTTGTTTGCAGAATGATTTATGTTGTGCTTAAATTAGAATTCACCCCAGTTTGAGAACACGTACTTTTCACAAACATATTTAGCAATAATTGCCCAAGTACCACATGACTGTCTGATTTCACGGCACCTTATAGATTTTTTTTTTTTTTTGATGGTTCTGCTTCTTTAACCCCCATTAACAAACAACAGAACAAGCAACAAAACCAACCAACCAAAAAACCCCTCTAGCAGTTTTCCCTTCTTTTCCATGGAGTTTTAATTAGCGGTAGAGATTTCTCATAATGTTAGAAACGCATATAAACATGTATCCAGATAATCAAATAGTAATCTACGTAATTCCAGATCTTACTTTAAGGGCATACGAGACCTACAATGGTTAATCTTGGTTTGTTTCCCTACTGTATTCATTGTCTGCTCTGCTTTGTACCCTATGAACTGCAACGTGCAGAGTCCCTTCTCTATTAGCTTCCTATTTACAGCAGTCAGCTGGGAAGCACCTCCAGGAGGCCTAAGCTGGAGGTGGAGAGGCTAGGGGCTTGCTTGGGCCTGAACTTTTTCAGGCTTCAAAACACAACTTCCTCCGTTTTCCCTGTCAGGTGTCCTGTAGTTGACAACTTCCCACTCTTGCTAATCCCTCATGCATACATGAACTCTGACCACACATCTGTAAATATGCCCTTCCTTAAACTTTCCTCAGGGAAACACTTGGAAGGTGTTTGTTTTTTGCTGGGACTTCAATACAAAGTTCTTTGGGAAAAAATATACATTGTGACAAAATAAAATAAGCAATAACCATAACAATGGAAAATCATTAATGGAAGAAGTAAATAATGCCAAAGAAAAGATCAGATTTCAGAATTATATTCAAATCAGGTCCTTCTACTTGATAAAGGTGGATTGTAAATTTGATTTTAAGTTTTCAGAAGCCAGAGGCTCAGTGCAGTGAACTCAGAATCTGAAGCTTCAGGGCCCCACATCTGCAAGGATCTATCTAGTAAGGCCCTGAGAGGGAACTTAGCAACAAGTTTGTAAGGTAATTTATTTTAGTAAAATTTGCAGACATTAAATATTTTAATTGCAAGCAGTTAAGAGTATTGTCTCTTTCCAAGACTGCTTTATCTCCATCACATTGTCCCCTCCGCTGTGTGTCAATACAATGGCCACGGGCAATTTGAGATCCAGCTATCCATTTAGTTTGGGTTTTGTGGGATCTATTGAAGTAGTCATACTCATTTCCATATGTAATCAATCCATTATTGCTATTCTCCCCAAGGTAAGGATGGATTCCTGGAACCCTCCTACTGGTTAATTTCCAGCTTTGTAACAAGGTTTTATCACAATTAAGAACCTCTCCTACCATGCCTAGCAGTAGAAGCATGTGGTAGTAGGGAAAAAAAAAAAAGACTGGGAAAGGTACAGACTATGACGTGAGATCTGTGCGAAATTATCCCAATCTTCAGGCCCATATAAAACTCCAAGTAGAGATCTGGTTCTCATCAATGCCTAGTCAAAACAGAAGTTCTCAGCTATTGGCAATATACTTATTTAATAACATACCATACTCTCGCTCTTACCGTTGAGAGTTGTATGAAATAGAATTTATCAGGACACATGAGTTTTTAAAGAAAAGAAAAAACAACACAAAACTATAGAAGTATCACAAATGGCAAATGTGTTTTTGTGCAAAGTTGTATGTTTTCTTAATCTCAACTATGAGTAATAAAATACATGCTAGACGGAAGACTGAATTAACTTTCTATTTTCCTTAGGAGAAAAAATATAAAGTTGATATCTTATGAAGAAGTGATTAAAAAGTACGCAGTCAAAAATTTAGGGAAAAAAATGTCTTAAAGAGCTATCTCACTTTACTAAAATTTTTAAAGTATTATTTGTGTTTCATAATGATTGTGGCATGCAATTTGCATTTTCTTATGAATTCGTTTCCTTGACTTAAATGTGGTATTTCAGTATTCTTTCTTTTTAAAAAGGACTTTAAAATTAGTTAAGGTTTCAGATCCCATGAAATCTGTTTTGTTTTGTTTTGTTTTCCTCGTGTTTCCCTGCTACTGTTGAAGTTGAGATCACCAACTGGGTTAACATTAGCTCTAATATTAACAAAATATATATTTCTGTTAAGAAGAAGTAGTATATATTTCCTTGCACTCATATCTAACCCACAGTTAACAATGGTATGCTAATAAAATTCAGATGAATTAAACAATTATGTTTCTAAAATTTTAAAGAATGAAAACAATACATGGAAAAGAAAGTTTTTTATTTTCAAAAACTTAAACACTGAGTGCTTATGTTCAGTGCATCCCATCTATGTAAACATCCACTGCATAGTTTACTTTACTGAGATTATTAGAGATATAAATTTAGAATGGGCCCTTCATGGAAAATCAAGACCGAAACAAAAGATGTATCGCCATAATCACACTGTGAAGCATGTGACTGCATAAAAATCAGTGGAATGGATAATATAAGCTATAAACTTAAGTGAGTATGAAATATCTTGGCGTTTTGGAAAGAACAAATTGGAATAGGTGGAATTGTATGTATTCCCTTTCTCTCTAATAGAAATCCCAGCATGAGGAGAAAGATAAAATCATGACTCTAAATAATCTTAGGGATTTAGCCTTTTGAGATCTTACATGTTTGGGTGAATATCAAGTATTTGACCCAGTTAAGCATAGGTAAGTGAAGAGAAAATCATCCTCTTTTAGAGTATGGAATTTTTAAATGTAAAGAAAAAGTAAAACTTTAAAAAACAGACTTAATCCAATCTAACCTTATTGGAACACCTGGCTGGCTCAAGTCAGTAGAGCCAGCAACTCTTGATCTCAGGCTTGCAAGTTCAAGCCCCCCACTGGGTGTAGAGATTGCTTAAAAATAAAATCTTTAGGGGCACCTGGGTGGCTCAGTCAATTAAAAGCATCTGACTTGATTTTGGCTCAGGTCATGGTTTCAGGGCCCTGAGAGGGAACCCCTGTGACAGGTTCTGTGTTCAGTGGGGAGCCTGCTTGAGATTCTCTCTCTCTCTCTCTGTCCCCCTAAAAAAATTTTTTTTAAATCTTTAAAAAAATAAAAATAAATAAAATATTTAAAAAATTAAAAATGAAGTCAACCTTATTGATCAGAGCATAAGGTCACAAAAACAACACAAGGCTTAGAACTGAGTCCCCTGGGTACTAGTTAAACTCCTGTACTTTTCTGAGTGTGGGCAGGTTCACTGATCTAAATTCTATCATCTACAAAATGATGAGGTTGGAGTAGAATTTCTTGGGTTCTTTCTCTATCCATAAAACAACCCTGAGGAACTTGGTCCAGATGTTAAGAGCTCCAGCTTTCACAACTTAGTTTTCTTTGACAAGTTACTCAATCTGCCTTGACTCAATCTGCCCAAGGGACAAATAGAGATAACAATATATTTCTCTTTCTACATGTATTTGGCAGGAAGGGTGAAAAATTACGTTGTTCTTACACTAAAACGTAAGTGTACCTTAGTGAACAATGTACCTCAAAAAAGCCATTTTATAAATGCTAGTACAGTGGGAAAATGAGCTTGGGAACTCCAGATATTCTACACATGAAAATCAAGCAAATTAAAGTACATCTGCATTCTCATAAGACTCTCTTTCTCCCTCACAGAATGTATCAAAATTTGTACTTTTATATCGATTTGTGTAAGTTACATACTCAATATCTTCTCTAAAAGGTAAGATTCATGGGGAGTGGTATACAATAATTACACAATGCAGTATGTGTTTTTTGATTATTCATGAATCAGTGAATGAATGCTGGTTAATAATGTACAGAATTTCACCAACAATATAAAACCAGTATGGCTGCATAATTTTTTTCTTTGACAAGACTTAGTTAGCTAGGTCACTTCCATTGCATGGGCACAACTTTTCACAAACATCCATGGCTGAAAACGTATCTTATATTCAAAGACTTACAGAAAGAGAAATCCCACAGTATTCCACAACCCAGTTAGCCAAAAAATGTTTTCAAAAACTTTTTTATCCTAAAATTAGGGGTACAGAAATGTTGAATTTCCACCTCGAACATAGCAATTCTTATATAACAACTTTAAATTTTATTGTCATCTATTCCTAATGTAATCTTTAATTACATCTGAATTCTTATTCTCTCCAAGTAACCAATAAAATTGTACTAGCACACACTAAGTTTATTTATTCGGTTCCAATTTTCTTGAATTATCTTATAGCTGGCAGAAGAACTGCAGATAATATATCCTCTCATTAAAAAGATTCTAGTTCTCAGGAAAATACAATAATCTAAGAAGCTATCTCTAAAAATTAAGAAGTGATTTTTTAAAAATATATGCTTTCTGAAACATAAGATGCAATCAATGACTTTAAGTAGACTGGGGTCACATATATACTTACACACAATAATATGCATTAGGAAAATATTATAACAGGAAAATATTCATATGCACTTGGCAAAATTTCTAATGTTCTAAATACATGAGAAAAGGCCTAAATGTCAACTTGGAGTCAGAGAAAAGTAAGATTCTATTAGCAGAAGTAGTTACAGAGAAAGATATTTAAATTTTACATCACATATTTTTCTTTTGAAAGTTTTATCCATATACACATACCTATATTATATATACACTGGTACATGGAAACAATTAACATTTTTGATTTTGAGTTAACACCATAAGATAGAATCTGCCTTATATTCAAGAGTTAGCTATTGTGGTTAGTTTAATGAATATAAAATGAGCTCTGTTTAAATATTCCACAGCAAAATATTTTCTGAATTTGAAATAACAGCCAAACACTTTCCAAATACATGCTCTCCAGCATGTAGCCAAATTTTAAAGACCTACCATACCATGATCTCTCTAAGAAGCCCTGAAGTTGTCAGGATAAATAAAATGAAACCTCTATTTCTAGTGACTTAGAATCCTGTGGATTAGGTATGGACACAAAGAAGCATCTTAAAACCATCCAGTGTTACATGACCAACTATGATGAATTAGTAAACACATGGAAGGGATGAGGGGTTACTAATTTGTTTCTGGATTGAGTAAAATTAGAGGGAAATCACATTTGAGCTAGGCCTTAGAATTTTAAGTTGGAATTCTGTACAGTTTTAGGTTTGTTCCAATATCTAAGGTATTCTTCTCTTAGAGCAATCTTTTCTAGGGATTTCTTTCAGAGCTGACTGCTTGCTAGGCTTGTGATACAGATTACCATATAGCACTTCCCATTATTTTTAGTTCGCAAAGTCTCTTTACCGCTCCCTGAATTCTGTTTGTGGATCACATATCTTCCTCTTTCTTGCTTTACATTGCATTCTACTTTACCACCTAGATGCTTCATAAGAAAGAATATTGGGAGGTGATATTTTTACATTTTTTTGAGAGAGAGATGGGGAGGGGCAGAGAGAGAATCCCAAGAAGTTTCCATGCCCAGCACAGAGCCCGACACGGGGCTCGATCCCACAACCCTGAGATAATTACTTGAGCCAAAATCAAGAGTCTGACACAACCAACTGAGCCATGCAGATGCCCCAGGAGGCAACGTTTTGCAGTGTTTTGGACTTAACATGTCAACAGTCAACATTTATATTGGAATATTATTTGGCTAGGTATAAAATTCTTTTTTTTTTTTTTAAGATTTTATTTATTTGACAGACAGAGAGAGAACAAGCAGCAGGGTCCAGCAGGCAGAGGGAGAGGGAGAAGCAGGCTCCCCACTGAGCAGGGAGCCCAATGCAGGACTCGATCCCAGGATGCCAAGATCATGACCTGAACTGAAGGCATGACCTGAACTGCCTAGCTGAGAGAGCTACCCAAGAGCCCCTGAATAGAATTCTCCAAGAAAAATCATTACACATGAAAATTTGAAGGAATTTATTTTATATCTAGTCTGTAATGTTTCTATGAAATGACATTATAAGTGCCCAGTATCCTTACTGTGTATGTGCTACCTGTTTTTCTGTTTTGTTTTTCTGGAAAATTTTAAGATCTTTCTTTTACTCATAAAGGTTAGAAATTAATAATGATGTGCCTGTAATTCACATACCCCCCACCTCACAATTTACTATGCTGGGAAATGGGACCAAATCTGGATACCATGTCCTTTACTCTTCATTTCTTTAAAAAAAAAAGAAAAAAAAATTTGCTCTTTTTTATGCCTATGATATTTTTCTATTTTTAAAATGGCTATCCAACATTGCATCTTATAGACTGATTCTACATATTTTTAATTTTTTTCCTCACTGTCCGTATCTGTACTTTTTCAACTTTCTATCACCTTCAATTTTATATTTCAAGTACATATATTGAAATTTTATTTTGCTTCTCATGTTTTTAATTCCTAAGAGTTCTTCTTGTTTAAATTTTTTATATTTCTCATTTTGTTTCAGAGATGCAATATATTCTTTTATTTCTTTCAGAATAATAATTGATAGCTTTCTTGATATGTTCTTTTGTTTCTGAAATTCTTCATTTCCTCTGAGTTCCCTTTCATTTGGGTTCTTAATACTGGAGGTTTTCCTTAACTTATGCATAAGTAAAGCACTGAATAAGTTTACTCAACACTGCCTTTGTGGGAAGTGTCCAGTTAATGGGATTCACAGAAATACAAATTCAACTTTCAGACTAGAGACATTCAACATTCAGGTATGTGAAGCTCTTTCATCTGAGTTTTTTCTGTTCAGTCTTCCACTAAAGCATGTAAGTGGTACCAATATTTGTGTTCAAGTGGAGTAAAAGAGTGACACGTGATCTCTTTCTTCACGTAGTTTCATCCCCTGTTTGTCCAACATGTCATCCCAGCCTCCTATGACTGTGGTAGCCAAGTCCAAACATTCCTTTGTCCCACATTTCTATATTTTAAAGTATACTCTATTTTTTAAGACTATAAACTTCTATTTAAAAATACTGATTATTGGGGCGTCTGGGTGGCTCAGTGGGTTAAGGCCTCTGCCTTTGGCTTAGGTCATGATCCCAGGGTCCTGGGATCGAGCCCCACATCGGGCTCCCTGTTCCTCCCCCCCCGCCGCCTGCCTCTCTGCCTCCTTGTGATCTCTGTCTGTCAAATAAATAAATAAAATCTTTAAAATAAAAATAAAAATAAAAATACTGATTATTAAAAAAGAATTTTATGGTGATTTTAATGATAAATATTAACTTAAAATTAAACTATATGTTTATATGGTATATGGCGTCAGCTCTATTACTAAAAATAATCTATGTATAACTAGTCTTTATCTACTGTAAACACATCCTCAATTTTTTTCTGGAAAATTCCCCTATATTCACATTCTTATTCTTGCAATTTATATCACATTGCTCTCATTTTTCTCCCAATGGAAATCAAGTCCCTTTTAATAAAGGCTATATTAAAAGAGAGGGCCTAATTAAAAGTAGGCCAAACATCTCAATTCAGATTTCAATGACCCCATTATGAAATGTAAGATCAAATCTTAAGAAATGTCCATATTCTGCATCAGGCTGTTGAGGGTCTAAAAAATACACCTTCTTTTTATCTTTTTTTGCCTCTGAACTAACAAGATTTTAAAAATACTGATTGAGCTTTCTTTTCCTTTTTAAAACTGATTTAATATGAACTGTAACAAGAAATGCATTGGAATTAAAATTAAGAAACAAATAGCCAGGAAAGGCATTGGGTAAGGGGTCAGGAATAAAGCATATCAATAAATAAGATAGGTAGATAAACAGGTAGAATAAAGTCAGAGAAAACTGGAGGGCTGACATGAGAGCTTTGAAGAAACAATACTGGAACATTATAAATTTCTAAGGCACTGTGAATGAGAATAAGACAAAGACCGAAAGTGACATTGCAGGGCTGCACTTACTCCATGTCAGGACTGCCACATGTTGCAAAACTTTTTTAATTTGAAAGTCTAGATTTTAATTTGAAAGTCAAAATTTTTAATATGAAAGTTTAGATTTTTAGCTTTTCGTCATAATCTGTGAGATCAGGTAATGCTTGCTACATTTCCAAATGACAGCAATCATTCGGACCTAGGAAGCAGATGTCCCCTCTAGACACTTTCTTGGTGCCCCCACTACTCATACAGTGTAGGCATTCCCTTACACTTACACCTGGCCCCCTTCACCCAGTGTTGTGCCTGCATAATACATAATATGTATAGGTCATTGCATTTGCTGTGCCTTGTATGAGATATTTTCACAGACAGAAGAAATCACCTTAAAGGTCAAGGGCAAGGAAGTGTTAGCAAGTATTTATAAATGTAAGCCAGACAGTATCACTCCTCTGCTCACAACGCTCTATCGGTGCCAAATCTCACTCTGAGTGGAAACCAAAGGCCCTGTAATATCAATACAACCCCAGCCTCCAGGCTACAAAATTAGTCTTGAGTCCGGTGACTCACCCAATAGTCTTAATATAAATATGTATTTCATATGAAGTGATGCAAAGTCACTGTGGAAACTTTAAAAATAGAAAACATGTAAAAGAAAAAAAATACTCATAATTCCACAGTCTAAAATAATCACCATGCTGGTTTTTAATGCACATATCTTTGTTATTCTGCTTTTTAAAACTTAATAATTATGATGTAAACAAATCTACCATGTCAATAAAAGTTTTTTGGGGTGCCTGGGTGGCTCAGTGGATTAAAGCCTCTGCCTTTGGCTCAGGTCATGATCTCAGGGTCCTGGGATCGAGCCCCGCATTGGGCTCTCTGCTCAGCAGGAAGCCTGCTTCCTCCTCTTTCTCTCTGTCTCTCTCTGCCTGCCTCTCTGTCTACTTGTGATCTGTCAAATAAATAAATAAAAATCTTTAAAAAAAAAAAGAAAAAAGTTTTTGACATCATCTTCTTTTTGTAGTTGTCATATATTGCCTTATGATATATCATAATTTAATTACTGTCCAATGTTTGGGTACTCAGTTTCCAAAGCAGTAGATTCTATATACTACCAACATAAAAATATTAATATCTCAGACTATTTTTGTAAGAGAAATTACACAAAAAAGAACTGTGAACCAATTCATTTAACAATGTAGACAGGTAAAGCAACTTACATATTCTAGCAATGTGTATCTTAAGCCTTAATCTAATCAGCATTGGATATTGTTATTTAAAAATATTTAATTATTTGGTTTCTAGAAACCACTGAGTCAACTACTTATGTGTCATCTGTCAATTATTTCACTTAAGGTGACTGGTATATACCAAAAAATTTTAATTTGTAGAGTCAAATATAAATTAAATACCTAACTATCTTCTCATGATTTCTTCCTTTGCTTTTTATGATTAAAAAGGAGCACTGCCAGATAAGCCAGATAAGACAGATAGTCACATAAATTTCTTGAGAAGTTATAATTGTTTAATACGATATTGTCTTATTATTTATAATTATGTATTATTTATTATAAATGTTCATTATTAATAACTCATTCATGCTTCTGAAACTTCATCTGGTACTTGGTAGGACATGAGTTTCTAAACGTTTTTCCTGCCAATTAAATTTTTTAGTACATTGCACAACTGAAAGAAAGTTATCAATGTAAATAACAACATTAACATAATTTAATGTTCTGAATTTATTTTCTTAGGTTTAATTTCAATCTTTGGGCCACCCTGAATATCAGCATCTATATAATAGCTTTGTCTTCAGGGATATTCCTGAGTTGGGGGTAAAACAAGGTAAGATAAAATTACTTCAAGTAAAACAGACTGCATTAATGGCACACTTTAGGTACTTCATTATCATCAAAGTGTTCGAAATATCACTTTCAAGTGATTCTTGTGAAAGGTGGCCGAAGGTCAGTAAAGATATAAGTGACCCATAATGGGTTCAGGGAACAGAGCTTCACTTGTTAAGTGTTGAATAGAAAGACACCCATTTGCCACTAGGTTCCCCAAATACACAGCCCAGTGATTTCTTCCTTAAATCCTTGGTGTCAGCCTTGACAGAGGAACTTCCCTCACTTGACTGAAAAAATCTCCCAGTAACTTCCTACTATTTGATCTGCCTGCCTTCTCTAGCTCTTCTTTATATTATCAGTGCCTATTTCTCACTTAGAACCAACTCGTCAATCTAGCTATCACACCAGACAAGGTAAAGGCATAGATTCCTAGGACCAGTTTAAGAATATGTTACTTGTCAGATGAATATATGGGGTGGGGGGTGGGGGTAAACCAGAAAACAGGCTCCTATATATAGAGAACAATCTAAGGGTTGGGGGAGGGCAGGTAGGTGGAGGATCGGTTAAAAGGTTAACGAGGATTAAGGAGGGCACTTGTGATGAGCACAGGGTGTTGTATTTAAGTGATGAATCACTAAATTACCTGAAACTAATACTGCACTGTAGATTAACTAACTGGAATTTAAATAAAAACTTGAGGGGACAAAAGCCTATTGGCAGTGGTGGGGGAGAATATGGTACTTGTCAATAGCTTCATTTGACATGTATAGCTATAGACTCTCTCCTTGATTAAATTAAAGTAAGTTCTAAAGTGCACTAATCTTGTTTCTAGTTTGATCATGTCCTGATTATTGTTGCTTTGGTTGTTATCATTACAGTTACATACCTGGCCATAAGGTATGTTTGAATCTAGTTTACTTCTATAATGAACTTTCTGTTCTTGGATTTGTAATTTAAAAAGAAAAAACAAAGAAAAAAATAAATCTTGAAAAAGAAAAGCATTTTTAGGTAAAAGTGGTTAAAGAAATAGAGCACTCCATCCTTTATTTGCTTTGAAAATGAGTTGGTTAATTATATTTATGATATATGTTAAATGTTTAATACAGTTCTATAACTATATTAGATATATAATGACACAAAAACTAGTACTGATGCAAATTTTCCTAGAAATTTTGATGGTTAATTTTATGTGTCAACTTGACTGGGCCACATAATGCCCAGATATTTAGTTAAACATTCTTCTGGGTGTGTCTGTGAAGGTGTTTTTGGATGAGAGTCACATTTGAATCAGTAGAATAAGTGAAGCAGATTGTTCTCTCCAATGTTAGAGGATTTCATCTGATCCATGGAAAGCCTAAATAGAAAAAACTAGAATTTGTTCTCTCTGCTTTACTGTCTCCAAAGTAGGACATTCCCCACCCCCCTGCTCTTGGACTCAGACTCCAACTGGAACCTAAACCATCTGCTCTCCTGCTTGCTGACTGCAGATGCTGGGACTTCTCAACTTTCAGAACTACATGAGCCAATTCCTTATTATATCTATTCTATTGGTTCCATATATACACAAAATTTATATACTATGTTATATATTCTATTGTTTCTGTTTCTCTGAAGAACCCAGACTAATAGAGTAAATAATAACTCAACATGAAAGTTTATTAAAAAATAATAACCAAGAGAAAATGCATAGTTATTTTCTGACAGGGTCCTTGATTCTGTGGTTATAAATGTAGCAGTCATGAAATGTGTTTTTCCATCTATATAAATGTTCCAAGAAATTGGAATTTTCTCACTTAAGTGTTAATAGATTATACTTAACTTAAAATATGTTCTCCAAAAAGTTCTTTGGAAACACATTTGTTTTTAGAACGTTACATACAAAATATATCATAGATACTTCCTTCTAACTTACTGTCACCATTTTGTCCACACAATAATGAACTGATTTGCAATGTGACTTTTTCTGAGATGAGAAATCAGCGCGGTGTCACTGGAAGAGTTTAGGTTCTGGATGCAGACAATCCTTGGTTCTAAGTACAAATCAACCTGTATAATTTAGGAAGTCACTTCCTTCTGGAATGACCCAGTTTTCCCTTCAGAATTATGGAAATTATTCATCCTACACAACTGAAATTTGTTTAACCAACGACTCCCATCATTTCCCCTAACTCACAGCATCTGGTAACCACCATTATACTCTCTGCTTTTATGAGTTCCACTTTTTTAGATCCCACACATAAGTAAGATCACATAGTATTTGTCTTTCTGTGTCTAGCTTATTTCATTTAGTATAATGTCCTCAAGGTTCACCCATGTTGTCACATGGAAAGATTTCCTTTTTCTTTAAGAAGAATATAAGATAATCCTAATAATATTCATTGTGTATATATTCCACATTTTCTTATTCATTCATCTGCCAACAGACATTTAGGTTGTTTCCATATCATGGCTATTGTGAATAATGCTGCAATGAACATAAGAGTGTGGATCTCTCCAAGATACTAATTTCAACAGTTCCAGAAGTGGGATTATTGGATCATATGGTGTTTTTATTTTTTTAAGAACTCCCAAGTAGTTTTCCATAGTGGCTGTACCAATTTACATTCCTACCAATAGTGTACAAGTGTTCCCTTTTCTCTACATCCTCGCCAACAAACTATCTGAAATGGAAATTAAGAAAAAAAAATTCCATTTGCAATAACAAATAAAAAGGAGAAAATACTTAGAAATAAACTTAGCCAAAGAGTTGAATGACTTATATACTGAAAATTATAAAACATTAATGAAGGAAATTAAAGGAGACATATATAAATGTAAAGATAGCTCTTGTTCATGAATTGAAAGAATATTGTTTAAAATGTCTGTACTACATACGGTGCTCTAAAGATTCAATATAATCCCTATCAAAATCTCAATGGCATCCTTTACAGAAACAGAAAAAACAAACTTAAAATTCATCTGGAGCCACAAAAGACCCAGAATAGTCAAAGTAATCTTGGACATGAACAGAGCTGGAAGCATTACACTTCCAGATTTCAAAATATATTACAAAGTCACAGTAATCAAACCAGTATTGTATTGGCATTAAGGGCAGATATACTGACCAGCGGGACAGAATAAAAAGCCCAAAAAAAATACGCATCTACAGTCAATGGATATCCACAATGGGGAAAAGATAGACCCTTCAATAAATAGTATTGGGGAAAATGAATAAATACATGCAAAAGAATGAAACTGGACCCTTATCTCAAATCATACATAAATATCAACTCAAAATGGAGTAAAGACTTAGACGTAAGATCTGAAATTGTAAACTAATCGAAGAAAACAGGGGAAAGGTTCTTGACATTGGTCTGGGCAATAACTCTTTTAGATATGACATCCAAAGCAAATAGACAAGTGAGACTTCATCAAACTGTTAAGCACACCAATGGAAACAATCAACAGAGTGAAAGGGCAACTAACAAAATGGGAGAAAATATCTGCAAATTCTATATCTGATAAGGACTCAATCTCCGAAATACATAAGGAACTCAACTCAATATCAATCAATCAATCAGTCACCAGGTTAAAAAAACAAGCTAACAACCTGAATAGATACTTATACAAGGAAAACTTACCAATGTTACCAGGTACATGAAAAGATTTTTCTTTTCTTTTTGTTGCACTCTTTTTTCCTCCTCCTATAATTATCTGACAACAAAATACCTATCAAGAATATTTTTCATTATTTGCTATAGCATTCCTTAAGTGTTTTGATGATGTCTTTCTTTTGAATGTATCCTCAAGTTGTTTTTACTAGTTTCTCTATTGAAAATAATGTTGACTCCTTGTTTATCAGAGCCACTGTGATCAGTACAGACTTAGGTTTCAGACTAATTTTTGCCAATACATATGTGAGCAGAAGTAGCAATTCTAGCCCATAAGAAGCAGGTGTGCTTTCTCTGCAAGCTTTCCCCTTGCTCTGGTTGGATGCAAAAGGCACCCTATTCCAAAGGGATGCAGAGCCTTAAAGGAAGGAACATGAATCCTAGTATCACCTTCTGAAGGAAAGACACCCCAAAACAAGGAACCCCTTCACTGAACTGTTACATAAGCAAAAAATGAAATTCTGTATGTTCAGCCACTAGAACTTTGGAGTTTGTTTCAACACAAAAGTTACCCAAACTACTCTACTATCAATCTCGGGAATTTCTTCATATAGACTTGAATATTTTCATAGTTATCTAACAAATATTTCATTTTATACAAGTGCCTCCCATACAATCTGAAAGTTAGAGAATCCCAGGATAAATATTTAAAGAAGGTTCATGGGAAATGTAAAACTCCTAACATGGAATTAAACTGGGTTATAAATTTAAAAGAAACCAAGTTAAGAAAAGCTATTATTTGCATTTGTGTGCCTAACACCAAAACACCTGTCAGGTAAGTCGTTGGACAACTTGAAATAATATCCTTTTGAAATTGTTTTATTATTATCATGTTCCTTTGATTTTGTTCTTAGAATTAGTAGCATTACTATTTTTATTTGCTAATTCTAGATTTTAACTGAATTCTGGAATTAATGGAGTGTTAAAATTGTTATGATACTAACAATCTTGCATATTAAAAATCATAATAAAATTAATGAAATGAGAAATTCATAAAAAAGGATAGAGTCAAAATGTGTTAGATCCAACAGGCAAGAATCCTGAAACTAACCATCTAAACTTGGGTATATTTCCCAATCTCCTATCTTTTACTCCACTTAACCTTCCTCTGAGGACACTCTCACTCCAAATGAATTCAGACTTTCTTTTCTTAAACCACAGTTTTTTATTCTATATGCTAACTTTTACATGTTCTACAGCAGGGGGTCACAGGGGGCTGGAGTAGCCGTGCCTAGAACCTTTGGGTTCTACTTCCTGAGAGTGGTGAGCTTGTTAGGCAATGGAGGAGGGTATGGCCCCTCTAAAGGGAGCACATGTTCCAATCTCCAGACAAAGCTTTGTGGGAATGTTGGTCTAGTGTTTCTGAAGCTTTTGATTTTTTTTTTTTTTTTTTCAGAAAAAATAACAATCCAGAGCTACACGTGAAATGAACTTAATTTTTGAAACACTGGGAGGCAAACAAAATACACTGTGGACACTGCCCTGATGTGTTTCCTAAAGATTCTATATATATGAAAATAACTGAGAGTATATTTTAAATTGGTGAATAAAATAAAAAGCGAAGATCATTCAGGAGTAAGGAGACTTTGGCCCTTCCTTTGATTTAGCATGCCCTAAAGAGACAAGATGGCTTTTTCTATGATGGATTTATTAATGGATAGATTATCAATATTAGTTTTTTAGTATTATACCTCATGCCATCAAATTTTCTTTTAATTTTTATGTAGTAAATAAGTAAAAGGGAAAAAAAAAACCTTTGGATGCTTCTTTTTATGTAGCCCATTTATATCAATAAATTCTGAATGCTCCCTTGAAACATTCTGGTGAGGAAAAAACATAGAAGGTAAAGAGTAGTGATGGCCCATGAAAAAGATTCTGCGCTAGACCCTGTGGACAAGAAGAAAATAACTTAAAAAAAAGTAATTCTTCAGAAAACTGAGAGTTATCAAAGATTAAACTGAACCAAAGCCAGTAGAAATGTACTGAAGACAGCACATCTTTTATTATTTAAGAAATCTATATGCAGCATAAAAAAATAAACTTTCAGTTTCACATAATACACATACTGTTTTGGTTTGTTGTGAGGCTCTTAAGAAACACAAATATCTAAATAAAAGAAACAACAAAGGCTTGCCAATATAAAGTAAGCATTCTTGCCAAAATTTAATGTATGGAGTACTTACTCTTTCTGTGTACACCTGGCAAAAAAAAAAAAAAAAAAAAAAATCGCACTCAATAGGATTTATTTAAGATTTCTAGAATCAAGCAGCAAAATGCAATTAGAATAAACAATATTCTGAAGTGCTTGGCTCCTGAGTAATGAACAGCATCACTTTGGCACGTTGAATTAGGAACTACAGGAATTCAGAAAAAACTTGTCCTTTTGAGGAAGCTCTTTCCATTTAAGTGCAGGTTTAGTAAGCTTAAAGTCCTTAGTAACCTAGAGATGTCATGTGACTCAAGTTATATGCTCCTAAGCACTGTGTCATTAATTCAAGGCACATACATTAAAAAGCACGTTGTACTCAGCACTATACCAAGAGCTATGGAGGACATAAAAACGGTAAGATACTGTCCCTGTCCTGGGGGACTTTACAATCTAGTCGGGAATGGAAGGCTACAGAAATAGAAAACAAAAGCAAGTGCATAATAATGTAGCTTGAAAGAGATTCACAACATAGGTGGGTGCTTAAACAGCAGTTCTTTGGCTATGAGTTAGTTTTATTACTCTTTCATTACAGCATTAGCATTGTAGGGAGATAACACTGTCAGTAAAAATGGCACACTTTCATTTAGGGAACAAACAACAAAATGTTGGAAAATAATTTTAAAGGAGGGTACTATTTAGGTCAAAACATTCTGAATAAATATGTACAAAGTATTTTAATACAAACGCTAAAATGGGCGAAAGAAAAATAAACATGTTTTGGTCAGTGGAAAACAAAAGGATGAGTTGGCAGAGAGAATGGGCCTTTGCATAATTCTATAAAATTTTTAAATTAGGATGAATCTAATTAGAAAAAAAGAAAGTCATCAGAGTGCAGCACTGACTTTCATAAAACAGGTTCTTCAATTACTGCTAATTGGGTTTGGGTGATTAAGAAAGGTTCCAAATTACAAAGTGACTGAAGACCTCACCTAATGCTCCTCTTCTAGGAAAAAATGGGTACAGGGTAAGGGGGTAGGTCCCTAAGGGCTGTTCCACAAAGATGGACTCCAGGTGCACCCGTAGGGGAACATGAATCGGAGAAGTCACCAATGGCAGAAGGAAAGACCACAGCACTGATAGCAGATCTTTGGTCTCCATCCCTTTGCTCCTGCTGTTTCTTTCTGTTCCTAATCTCACTTCTCCTAGGTTTTTAGCTTTTCCCGTGAGTTGTTCTATGCTCTCCACCTTAAATCCATGTTTAAGCCTCTAACTTCATTTTGATTTTTCTCTTACTTTAACTTTTATCTTTATTTCTTAGTTCTACTGCATTTTTTAAAACATAAGCTCTATGTCCAACAGTGGGCTTAAATTTACAACCCTGAGACAAGATCTGCATGCTCTACTGCCTGAGCCAGCCAGGTGCCCCCAATACTGTATTTTGGATTCTAAGCCCTGTTAAAATTTTTCTTTTCCCTCTCTACTCTTAATCTTTTATATCTCTCACCTTAAATCTTTTGTGTACCTCTTTCCTTCTTTATATTTTATTTTGGTTACTGGTCTTAAGCCTAAACTCAAATTTCATAGCAATAATTTATCAATTATTCACATCCATTATTTTCTCTTCTGTTTTGAAGTGACTACCAGCTTTATGATGTTAGCTGGGAAGAGGGAATATCAATGTGTCAGACTAAGGAGGATGGGGATTATCTTATTCCTAGCTACCGTAGCATCTTCTAACCATGGGTTTAGAAGTGAGTACCTGACAATCAATTGTTTGCAACTAAACAGCATTAAAGTTAGGACTGGTCTATATTAAATTTCAAAATTTGCAAAATTAACCAGAATGAGGACATCTTCTGACACAGAATCGAAAACCTTAACTTCAAACTAAATTTCTTTATCTCTTACTCTTGATCCATACTCTCTCTCCCAGGCAAAACCTAACTAATCCAATGAACCCTGAGAATGTTCCTCTGCTCTACCAATACAGTTTTGGAAAAATGCCTGTTTTCTGAAACTAAAAACACCTATGTTGCCTATTTTGCTTAATTGGTTCTAGTATTTGAGAGAAGGTCCTTACCTGAGCTACTATTTTCATGTCTGGTGCCAGTGAATTTAGTTCTCTTCTCCCTTCTGCTCTTTGTACTTCCATCCTTGCACCGAGCTATACCACTGCCTAGAAGCGTTTCTCCTAATGAAATACACTGAAATCACAGGTGTCCTTCAAGTTCTACCTCACACATCACCTAAACTCAAAATCATTTTTCCCCTTGCATGATTAACCAAGAGCTGCATCTCTCAAGATGCATTAAAATGCTAGTCCTTTGTATTTTCTTTTCCATCCCTAATAGATGATAAACTTTTCAAAAATACAAAAATAAGATTTTTACTTGAATTCCTTCTGTGACCCCAAGTATTTATTTGTACCTATTTGTATAATGGTAGTTTTTAAATTGTAACTTTTTTTATTTATAACTGTTTTTATTTATAACTATTTCAGGAGGGAAAAAAATAGTCTTTTCTGCTAAATCTTCTATGTCTCACATCTTCTAAAATTATTTGCTTTTATAATCATGTTATACTGCACCTGATGCATATTTTCATCTAAGATATTTGACAGAATGCCAAACAAAAATGAAAGAAGGCACATTAATATCAGAAAACTCTTTCTTTTACATGTATATATTTTAGAGTATAAAAAGTGCAGTAATTTTACATTTCCTTCCTAAGGCTACTCTGACTTTGGCCACTCTTCAAGCAATTGTGTCTACTAATGGTTTCTAATGCCTAATAAGTAGAAAGTTCCTAAACACCCTCCATGTAGTGTAAAGCTTTGTTGTAGGTCAACCTACATGAAATATCAGTGTGGGACCTGCTTCAAGGGAATGAAACAATAATTTTGAAAACAAGGGAAAAAAAAGAAAAAAAAAACTTTTTCCAATCCACTAATAATAATGATAATAATAATAATAATAATAAATAAAGATCTAGAAAATACGACTTTTTTTTTTTTCCTCAGGGAATTTGTTTTGTCATCTCTGAAACCCAGGGCAGTAAGAGGAAAAAACTGCTAGTAAAACCCAAGTGACAATCATGTTAGGTTCCCAATAATGTTTAAGAGTTTATTCTTTGCCCTCTTCTATTCCCAGAGCTCTCTTACTTTAAGACAACTGCCCTCTCTAGCTACTCAAGGATTCACAGTCCCTTCCTCTCAGGGAGAGCAGGCAGCAAGATAATCTATGAATAGCCGTGCCTGAAGACTGACACAGTGGGGTTCTCAGGATGGCTTTATGCTGTATACTGCTGCACATCTTCCCTTCTCTGGGACTGAGTTTTTCTTCTGCTAAATGGCAATAATAGTTAAACTCACTTCCCAGGGTTTCTATGGGAATTAAAATAGCTAATAGTAAGTAGAAATCCAAGCAAAAGTTCCTTTGCTTCCCTCCATTTGCTTTCTCTGTATTAATCAGGGTTCTCCAGAGAAGCAGAACCAGGTGTGTGTGTGTGTGTGTGTGTGTGTGTGTGTGTGTGTGTGTGTGTGTGTGTGTGTGTGCCAGGAGAGGAAGAGAGATTGAGAGGTTCAGTTTAAGGAATCAGTTCATGGGACTATGGAGTTGACAAGTATGAAATCTTCAGGGCATGTCTGTGGCGGGAGGACCAGGAAGAGTTGCTGTAGCAGTTCCATTCTGAGGACAATCTGGAGTGAGAATTCCTTCTTCCTCAAGAGACCTCTCAATCTTCTCTCTTGGAGCCTTAACTGATTGGATGAGAGCCAGCCACATTATGGCAATAGTAATCAGTGATTTAAATATTTATCATATCTAAAAAATACCTTCAAAGCAACATTGAGGTAGGTGTTTGACCAAAAACTGGGTACCACTCCCTAGCCAAGCTGACACATACTATTAACCATCACAGTCTCTAATGCACAGGCAGTAACCCCATTCCAAGACAAACTCAACTCAGAAACCCCATGTCCTTTTAGACCAGGCAGCTGAATTCTTCACTGACAGAGGGTAGGAAGATGACAACTCCTCAGAATATGAACAGGCCTTATACATTCATTCAGCTAAATTTTATTAAGTATTTTCATAGTGCTAGCCCCTTTGGCAGGTATTTCTTTCTTAAAATTAATGGACTTAACATTTACCCCATCAGATCATAATGAAGTAATATGCAAGCCTACAAGAGGAGACCTGGCCAAAGTTCAGGGAAATAAAGGAAAGCCTTCCTCAGAATGTGATATTTAGAAGTGCCTGGGTGGCTAAGTTGGTTAAGTGTCTGCCTTCAGCATAGGTCATGATCTCAGGGTCCCTACTCAGGGACATCAGGCTCCCTACTCAGTGGGAAGCCTGCTTCTCCCCCTCCCTCCCACTATGACACTCCTCCCGCTTGTGTGCGCACGCTCTGTGTGTGTGTGTGTGTGTGTGTGTGTGTGTTAAATAAATAAAATCTTTTTAAAAAGTGGTATTTAAATTGGGACTGAAGGATGAGTATATGTTAGTTATACTTTGGAGGTGGGGAGAAGGGAAACTAGAGACCTTAGCAGAAGGAATAGCTTGCATGTGTGCCCTGAGATATATAAAGGAATTTAGCAATAGCTAGGCAGACAATGGAGATAAAAACTGAGTAAAAATGAGGCTTTCTTACAATTTCAAATTTCTTTAAAAAGAAAATTGCAGGGAACTTTGGTCCTAGAGAATAAGTGCTCTGTTGCTTGGTATTTGAGTTAATCAATTATGAATTTAAAGACAGATTACATCTTCTTTTATCAAAAGTATAATAAATGATATATTCCTTTATCAAATTGTATAGAAAATTATAGTCTTAAAATTCACAAAAGTGAAAACAATTACCAAAAGGAAAAAAGAGCCTATGCTTACTGAGGTAGATACAGCAGATTATAGTGCAACCTTTATTATACCTTTTTAATAGGTTCTGGTACCAATTTCAGTGGAGCGGGCAGTGGTGGTGGAGTGGGAGGAGGGTTCCACACACCAACAAGCAATTCTTGGAACACCAACTAGGTGTCCTACAATTTGCCTGAATTCTGACACTATTTACCCAGAGACAGCATCAGACCTCACAGGTTAAAGGGTTCTGTCCCACAAGACTGCTCCCCATATACAAATTTGAGATGCCAATCACAAGCCCAGGTTGTTATCTGTATTTCTAACTAACTGGCTAAAAATCAGAGTTCCTAAGACTTCCTCCTCAGGTTTGATAATTTGCTACAGCGGCTCACAGAATCCAGAAACACTTCACTTACTAGATTGGCTTTTAAGTTTGATTATAACATTTTTATTTTTTTTTAAACATTCTTTTTTAAATTTTTTTTTTTTTATTTGACAGAGAGAGGGAGATCACAAGTAGGCAGAGAGGCAGGCAGAGAGAGAAGGGGAAGCAGGCTCCCTGCTGAGCAGAAAGCCCGACGTGGGACTTGATCCCAGGACCCTGAGATCATGACCTGAGCCGAAGGCAGAGGCTTAACCCACTGAGCCACTCAGGCGCCCGATTTTAACATTTTTAATATGCTTTTTCCCTTTTTCTTTTTTGGTAGTCAGTTTTATTAAGCATTTATTTTGTATTTGCATGTTTTTCCCCCTAAGGTTAAATATCCTGAAGTTATTTAAATGTCAATTTCTTCCAGATTTTATAATTATACATTTGCATTAACCCAATGACCCATTTTACCCATCCAGACTTTTTTTTTTCCCTTTCCTTTGGCAGGAGAATTTAAAATTAAGGTTGTAGTTTTCCAAATAGCTCTCTAATTCCATGTGTTGAATAGCTAATTCCATCTGTATTTGTTTGTGATACTTGCCTTATCAAATATTAAGTTCCAATTTATACTAGGGTCCCTAGGGCTTTATATTAAATTTCACTGATATGTCATTTCTTGGGTAAATATAATTTTTTCTTATAGCTTTATAATCACTTACTAATTGAGTTTCCCTCAGAGCTCTTACTGAAAAAAAATTATTATAATAAAATTTTCAAGACTTTCTATTAAAAAAATGAAATGATGGGGCGCCTGGGTGGCTCAGTCGGTTAAGCATCCAACCATTGATTTTGGCTCAGGTCATGATCTCTAGGTTGTGGGATGGAGCCCCATGTCAGGCTCCATGCTGAACACAGAGCCTACTTAAGATTTTCTCTCTCTCTCTCTCTTTCTCTCTGTGCCCCTCCCCCTCTTCCTCCCTCTCTCCCCCCTCTAAAAAAAAGTCCACTGAAATGATAATATAACTTTGAAAAAAATTAACATTTTTTATAATTCTTAGATATGTCCTCTAAGGAAATATATTTCTCCATTAAAAAATGGATTCTTTACCAAAATATTGTATTTTTTTCAATTTTTTTTTTTAGGGTTTTATTTATTTGACAGAGAGAGAGAGAGCACAAGCAGGGGGAGTGGGAGAGGGAGAAGCATGCTCCCCGCTGAGCAGGGAGTCTGACACAGGGCTTGATCCCAGGACCCTGGGATCATGACCTGAGCCGAAGGCCGACGCTTAACTGACTGATCCACCCAGGTGCTCCTCAAATATTCTTAATACACTTTTATTAAGGTTCTCTGTAGCTACAATTGTAAAATTTTGCTATTTTTTCATTGTGAAAATAATTTTTATCATATTGATTTAAATATTTATCTGGAACACATATTAATTTAAGAATTGTTTGACTCTCTAAAGTTCTATGATGTAAATTTATATTGACCTGTGTCCTAAAGTGTATTTTATGAGCCTCTTGCCTTGTTTTAATGCTTCAAACACAATGCTGTTTAATGCTTTAAACACAATGCTGATACATTAAGACATTTCTCCAGACAAATTCAGGTCTGCTCGTTTATGGTTCTAGAACTCATCTGTAAAATATTTAATAATGCAGAGGACACAGAACTTCTGACTTTAAGCACAGAACGACCTATAAATTCATATTTTCACATTCAAATGAAGTTTTAGTAGACATGAAAACCACCAAGTAGTTTGATGTGTTTTGCTTAAATTTGTAATAATGGATTTTTAATATTATTATACTATGAGCAGATGATCATGTTAAACCTTATCAAAGTCCCCCTTTTAAGTAATGAGTATATTCTTAGTCATTCTAAGACTTTAAAGTGATCTCAGCTAATGAGACCATGTTTGGTCCTCATGTACCAGTTATATTCCTTTTTCTCCCTAACTGGGAAAAAAAAAAAAAAGGACTAACTGTATATAAAGGCCTGTCATTGATTATGAACCACAACTCTAATTACTCCGAACACATCTCCTGATGGTAGCTGGTCAACTTCATATTTATAAAATGGTAAAAATAATAATATTAAGTTGGGTCTTTTTTTTGAAGAGTATAGGCCACTTCCCTTTAAATTACCACATTATCTTGATCATTAGCCTACCAAAATTCTATAACTTTTATGTCAAGATCTTTTATTCATTACTTTTTTAAGGAGTAGTCATCCAAACATGCTTCTGAAGTTCAAAATAAGTTACAGTTTTGACATTCACAAGTGTTCAAAAATTAGTTTAATGAAAATGAAAATACCTTATTCTACACAATATAATGAAAACAGCAAATGACAACATTGAGAAGATAAAATCAACATTTGGTACTTTCTTAACAGTCAATTAATAATACACATTTTTTCTCGAGATATCTTTACAGACTTTAAAGTATCAAGCATGTTAAAAAACTGTAATATGTTATTCTCTGAGACCATGATCAAAACAGGAACAACCATTCCCCTCAAAAGGAATATGACAGTTGCAGGTACCCATGAAAGAGTATAATGGATGGGGCAGATAGTTCTTCAACTCTCTACTAAAGAGGAACACTGTCCTTGTGTGTCTCATGGACACACAAATACTTAAAGCTGGAAGAGATTGAAGAGATATAAGATCTAGGAGTCAAAACCCCAAATTCCTTCAGTGGTCACACACCTCACATAAATGTATGAAGTAGCTGCACATAAACTAATAATGAGTGGCACAGTTTGAAGAGAACTTGTTACCCCATGCTCTGACTGAAAACATTTAAATTAAAAAATACCTTAAACACAATGCTGATACATTAAAACATTTCTCCAGACAAATTCAGATCTGCTCATTTATGGTTCTAGAACTTATCTGTGAGATATTTAATAATGCAGAACATGAGACTCACAGAAAGTTAGTGTCTCATCTGAGGTCGGGGTAATTAAAACTTATAAGTATGTTCCAGCTGGGCTGAGATAAACATCCATAAATAATTAAATGACACTAGACTGAACCTAAGAATACGTCTATCAGTTGGTGTTAAGTAAGCTTTTAAGAAATTGTACTGCATTGCTCAATTTAAGAATACAGAAGTTAGATACTAACATATTGATGCTTTTGTGATATAAATTTACATCCATATGACTGCAGCTTATAATAATGTCAAAGCTCACTATGTGACTATACTGATAGCAAATTCCACTTTGATGATTAAATATAAAGTACTGGGGGCACCTGGGTGTCTCAGTGGTTGAACATCTGCCTTCGGCTCAGGTCATGAACCCAGGATCCTGGGAAGGAGCCTGCATCAGGCTCCCTGCTCAGCAGAAGGCCTGGTTCTCTCTCTGCCCCTCACCCTGCTTGTGTTCCCTCTCTCACTGTCTCTCTCTCTGAGAAAGATAATAAATAAATAAATAAATAAATAAATAAATAAATAAAATTACTGGAATTATTTCACCAAGTATTACATTCAGAATAAAGTATTAAAGGAGTTCTTAATTTGAAATCATTCAAAATTTAAAGTGAAATCCAAACAAAAACAGATTTACTATCAGCTCCCTCCTCCCCACAAAAGCCCCAACTACGTGATGATAATGTTATTCATGACAGCTAAACATTATCAGATATGTGGTACTTGGTGAAACACTTTGCACATGTTTGCCTGCTTCATTAAACTTCAGCACAGGTGTGTGCAATAGATATTACTTTGTTTTTATCCTAGGAAGTATATAAATTATACTAAGATCTTATAATATTAGCCTAGATAAAATGCTTTTAAGAAAAATATTTTGGACCACAGTTAAAGACTACAGAGGATCGGCATCTTTCTTAAGCCTTCTCAATCCTTGAAACCCAAAGGACACAATAAAACACATCTAAAGGGAAATACTAACTCTCCATTTTCAACACCAACTACAGACAACTTATAAGTATCGTGAAATGTAAAGTGTTGATACGGAGGGGTACTTCACTTCTCTCCCAACATGCAAGATACAGAGTTCCTTAAAGCATCCTGGCCAGCTGAGAGGGCAGAGGGGACACCTATCTGGTGAAGGTGGAAGGGGGGCAATCCCTTGACTTAAAGATCCAATCTGATCCACACATTAGGCATATCAACAACAAAAACTAAGAGACATGATCCCAGGCAACCAGCAGAAAGGAATTTTTAAAAAGACACAGTAAGAATGTATGGAAGACTATAAATTCTGATGGAAGCTGCTCCAACTTATTCACTAGCAACCACACCCCGGCCCCAAAATACTGACTCACATGCCCTCTCCCTATGTAATTTTTTAACAAATATTTTGAGGCAGGCAAATGCTCGTGAATGGCACATGCCCTGGAGATAGACTGCCTCTGGGAAGATCAACGCCATTATGCTACTGGGTGTCTTGAGCAATACACAAAACCTCTTGCCCTCAGTTTCCTCATGTAGGCCAGAACAGCATGAAAACAATGGGAGAAGATATTTTATCCTTACTATCAAACATACCTCAAACATTTTCATATTACTAAAAAGACACAGATTTTGAGAATGACACAGCTTTATGTAGTAATGACATTATAAAATATTAAAAATGTGATTATTCTAATTTATAAATGTAGACCATAGGGGAAATAAAATAAATTAGGACAAATAAGAACAATGATCATTAACAAAATGACAAATATCATTCAGACTATTTTGCTCCATTTTAAAATTACCCTTTTATTCCACGAATGGAATTTCTATGCTCATTCTGCTGACTGGGTGATTTTCTCACTGACTCTAATGCTTTTAGTGAAAATTAAATTGCACAGAAACTGCCACACTGCAGATGTTTTAGTTAGGCTACTTGTAATTTATAGATAATGTTAACTCTAAAGATCACATCTGTAGTATGCTAAAATATTTGAATTATCTTTGTCTTTCACGTATTTAATAATGAAGTTTCTAGATGAAGAAGAAATAGTAGAAGGCCAGATACCCTGTTCAGCTCTTCATTTTTAATTCATGGTAAAATCAAGGCAATTTGCTCATTGATAGCTGCAGAATTTCTATTTTAAAATTATTGCTATTCAAAGCCATTAATGACTTCCAAAGAATGAAAGCAAAAATTTTAAGCAGGCATTTCTGAATCCTATCTTCTTTAAAGGCAAAATGTTTCCTTCATAACTCTGAATTCCTACAATGCACTTCCTTCTATGGGAAGAACATATGGATATTAATGGTAAATCTCAACAAACAGGCATTTTAAAAGGCAAAAAACTGGTTGCTTGGGCTTGGATGATAATTTAATCCTATCAATCTCAAGTTTAAAAAAAATCCCTAAAATGACTCATAAATACAAAGTTTTTTTTTTAATACTAAAGTGTGATTTGTGTTTCTACATAATTCATAATGCAAATTTTTTGTAAAGCATACGTTTTAAAATTCTAAAAAGAAAAAAATTGATTCCAAAATTAAGCACTATTTCCAACATCTTTTCAAAATAAAACTGATAGGGAAATGGCAGTTATAGTTCTATGTAGATATTCACAAACTATAATCTATTTACAATAAAGTCATCAAAATATCAAAATTCTATTAAAAATCTAAATAGTTTTCTTATTTACGAAACTTTAGAAAAATGAATTAGAATAACAGAGGTAAGCTAAAGAAATTATAAGTTGTTTAAATTTTTTCTTAACCATTTTAGTTTTTGTGTAACATGTTAAAAGCTGATGAACTAGATGTAATGAATATTGTCTCTTTGACCAACAAGATCATATCATATCTGAAAAGAAATGCAACTTTACTTCACAATATAAATAAAATCAATTCTTAAAATCTCAGGTGTTAATTTCTTTGTCTTTTCATTTTCTCCTTTAAGTGACTAGTTCTAGACTAGTGGTCTTTTTTTTTTTTAAGATTTTATTTATTTGACAGAGAGATCACAAGTAGGCAGAGACGGGGAAGCAGGCTCCCCACCGAGCAGAGAGCTCAATGTCGGGTTCTATCCCAGGACCCTGAGATCATGACCTGAGTTGAAGGGAGAGGCTTAATCCACTGAGCCACCCAGGTGCCCCTAGACTAGTGGTCTTACTGTTAATTTGTGAAACAGTCAAGAAAGAAAGACAACAAGCACTATTTTCATGATTCCTTTGTGATACATAACAGATTTTGTTAAAGATTTATTTACTTATTTTAGAGACAGAAAGAGCTTCAGAGGGAGAGGGAGAGAGAGAATCTCAAGGAAATTCCCTGTGGAGTGCAGAGATGTATGTGGGGTTCAATTCCACGACCCTGAGATCATGACCTGAGCCAAAAAACAAGTATTGGATTCTCAACACACTGAGCCACCCAGCCCCACACATAATAGATTTTTAACAAGAATAAAATGGCATTCTTACATATGATACATTGTGGTATAAACTTTCTATGAGATTTTATATTTTAACATTATATGAAACACCTATAATATATATAAAAGCTTCATATTCTGACTATTCTTGGCTTTCCTTTTGCCTTACATAGTACTATCTTGACTTTCAACATTAGATTTTACAATGCTTTGAGAAAAAAATACAACTTCTAAAATGTATGTCCTATGATGACAGCTTTAAAGTCCTTACCAAAAATTCTAAATCCTCAGGATCCTGTTTTTACCTCTCATTCCCCGACTACTCTGGAGGGCTCCCAATGATCTTGCTCTATCCTGTGGACCTCAATTCTCTCTCTCAGGTAATTTTCATTTTTGATCATATGAAACAAATTATTCTTCTGAAAATTGACTTGGGCTATTTTCTATAATTATTTACTATTTTTTCTCCAAAATTATTAAACATGCATTATATGAAAAGAACTATTCTAAGCTCCTTACACTTATTTAATTATTTATGTGGCAAGTCCCATAGCTATTAAGTGACAGAGCTATAATATGAAAGTCTATTTGCTTTTTCACAGGACATTGCCTATTTAATTATCTGCCAAAACCTCAGACTCATCACTTCGGAACCATACTTTACTCAACTTGAACCAGCTCCTCTTTGCAAATTCCTATCTTGAACCAAAACCACAATCATCCTAACTCAGGCCTTTTGTTTTTCCCTTCTGGTGTTTCATTTGAAAATTTATCACCTCATCCTATTTTAAATATCTCAAAGTGATCACAGTGTTGTTCATCATTATTTTCCTATTACTACTGTTTTAGTCATATTATCTTTAGATTACTGCGTAAGTGCCATCACTAGTCCCCTCAAGATGTCTGGTACATAGATCCCTTCCCAGATAGTCTAACTCCACTAGCTTACATTTAACCTCTACCTTCTTCCTGATTACTTGGGTGCCTCACACTGCACCATTATCAAATTCCTTCCAAAGCTTCCCACTGCGTTCAGATCATAATCCAAGGTGCCTAGCCTAAATAAAGTACCCTCTGATCTGTCCCACCTAAGTCTGTGTGCACTCATACCTCTTATAATCCAATTTCTACACTTTTCAAAATAGTCCATAAACATTTCCTATGTAACCTCTTTTAAAGCTATTTCCTTCTTCTAGATTATATTCTTGCCCATCTTTAAAACCCCAGTCTAATCCTAATGGCCATGCGCCACATGGGTCTTCTATTTTTAACTACTTACAGTGTTTTCTTCTTCCCAGTAATTGCAAAAATCTTTTTTCCTTTTTTTTTTTTAAGATTTTATTTATTTATTTGAGAGAGAGAGACACAGTGAGAGAGGGAACACAAGCAGGGGAAGTAGCAGAGGGAGAAGCAGGCTTCCCACGGAGCAGGGAGCCCGATGCAGGGCTAGATCCCAGGACACTGGAACAATGACCTGAGTCAAAGGCAGATGCTTGACCACTAAGCCACCCAGGTACCCCTAATTGCAAAATTTTTAAATATTCTTCTCATTTTGAGTATATGTTGAATATATTCTTAATTTGTATTATAGGAGTCCAATTTCAAGGTCAAGACATAACATATGCAGGGCGCCTGGGTGGCTCAGTGGGTTAAGCCGCTGCCTTCGGCTCGGGTCATGATCTCAGGGTCCTGGAATCGAGCCCTCATCGAGCTCTTTGCTCAGCGAGAAGCTTGCTTCTCTCTCTCTTTCGCTTTCTCTCTGCCTGCCTCTCTGCCTACTTGTGATCTCTGTCAAAAAAATAAATAAAATCTTTAAAAAAAAAAAAGGTATAACATATGCAACCTGCTTGCCATTTCTAGCTTATGGCATACCTAGAGATACTTCTTAGAAATAAAGTTCTAAAACAAACATTTTTGTATATAAAATAATTGAACTCAGTACACTACAGAACCCTGAGGCACTATGTGTATGCTAGTGGTTACATATTTGTGAACTATTATATAAACGTTCATCCTCATATGATCTTACTTTTGCAAAAGGATCTTAGACAAAGAAAAAGGACAACACCAAGAATTGTGATTTTTCTTCAGCCAATTATTCAACTTATCTCATATAAATTATTTATATGCCTCTACAACCATTGTATGGGATGAACTAAATTAACTTTTTGCTAAAGAGAAGAAGCACCTGGCAAAACTCAATCCTATTCCTTGACAAGAGCTTAAAAACTAGAATTACTATGAAAGTAATTATGAAACAATATATCTTGCTAATCTTGCTATGCTATCAAAGCATTTAGTTAGAGATGAAACATTTTATTTATTTATTTTTTTAAAGATTTTATTTATTTGAGAGAGAGAGAGTGAGAGAGAGAAAGAGGGAGCATGGGTGCGGAGAAGGACAGAGGGAAAGGGAGAAACAGACTCCCCGCTGAGCAGGGAGCCCAACATGGGACTCCATCCACAGGACTCTGGGATCATGACCTGAGCCAGGGGACTCCGGGATTATGACCTGAGCCGAAGGGAGACACTTAACCGACTGAGCCACTCAGGCACCCAATTAAAAGAAGTTCATTATGGTTTATTTTACACAAATTTCAACTTTATCTTTGTTTTCACTCTATTAACTTACATACAGTTACAGATTTACACAGGAGTAAAATTTTAAAGGGACGGGTATCAATTTGAGTGATTTTGAGGAATTTGAAAGGATAATTCACCAACTCTGAAGTTTTCTGATGATAGAGTATTATTATTATCTTTTAGGTTAAATTTGAAAATTTACTTTTCCACTGGGATCTGAGCATGCAAGCTCAGTTAACATTTTTTTTTTAAAAGATTTTATTTATTTATTTGACAGAGAGCGATCACAAGTAGATGGAGAGGCAGGCAGAGAGAGAGAGAGAGAGAGGGAAGCAGGCTCCCTGCCAAGCAGAGAGCCCGATGCGGGACGCGATCCCAGGACCCTGAGATCATGACCTGAGCCGAAGGCAGCGGCTTAACCCACTGAGCCACCCAGGTGCCCCTCAGTTAACATTTTTAATGAAAGCATCCCAAAGTTATCAACATACTAAGTGGAAATAGAATAATTAATACATAGGGCGCCTGGGTGGCTCACTCCATTAAACACCTTGCTCTCAGGTCATGATCCCAGGGTCCTGGGATCCAGCTCTCTAGGTCTCCCTGCTCAGTGGAGATACTGCTTCTCCCTCTCCCTCTGACCCTTTCCCCTGCTCTTGCTCTCCCTCTCACTCTCTCATTCCCGCTCTCTCTCTCTCAAATAAATTTTAAAAATCTAAAAAAAAGAATAATACATAAAAATAGGTTCATTTGAGAAGGTAAAAACTTGCAGTATTAAAAAATGCTATAGGGACACCTGGGTGGCTCAATGGGTTGGGGCCTCTGCTTTCAGCTCAGGTCATGATCCCAGGGTCCTGGGATGGAGCCCCGCATCGGGCTCTCTGCTTGGCGGGGAGCCTGCTTCCACCTCTCTCTCTATCTGCCTGCCTCTCTGCCTACTTGTGATCTCTGCCTGTCAAATAAATAAATAAAATCTTAAAAAAAAATGCTATAGATACTTATTATATATTGTACATACAAACTTTGTGATCTAACAAATATATTAAACATCTTAAAAGGTGTGTGCTCAGCCCTTATCTAGTAATCAGGTCAACATTAGGGTTGTATGAAATATGAAAGTGGCTATTACTATAATACTGTTTATTGTCTATAATGTGTTTATATAAATTGCAAAGAAATTTAATCATAACTATCTGTGTCAACTATCAAGAGTTAGCTTTCTCTTTTCAATTTCTATTAATGAAATTGGAATCTCATATTAATCAGCTATGTACATTTTACATATACATTTCAGCTGGTACTGTACAATTAAGGAGTCTCAAATCTTCTTTTCCTTTTTTAAGCAAATCCTTATAGCAAAAGAAAGCAAGAATTAATAGTAGTTAATCCTTCCTGGTGTTTGTGTGTGCATGGGGGATCAGTGTAAGATGGTTAAAAGATGGTTACTGCTGGGTTAACTTTCATTACTCCAGCTGTTAACCAGATGTTCAAGATGAGTGAATTGCCTGGGAATGTTTTTCTTAAATTCTTCTTAATCTGTTAAATTATGCAAATGCTAGAATATTTTAATCATGTACCTAAAGTTCTTCTACAAAGTTCACACAAGAATTCTGGAATTCAAATACAATACTTTTTAAAATTATAAAGTATAAAAATAATTATGCAGCTGACAGAATATGAGGTATACTTGTGTTGTAATAAAAATGTAATATGTATAAAAATCAATAAGAAACACAGACAAAAATTCTATCTATTGAAGAATGTTTTCCTAGCACATTTAATGTGAAAGAAATTTGAGAAAACATAAAATAAATGAAGAAAAAATGGAAATAAGTCCTAAATCCTCTAATATACCTGTACTTTTCAGATAATTATTTTTCAGTTATCTTTTCCTTCTTTTGTTTTATGACTGACATTGACCTACATAAAGTCTCTGAATTCCCCTTCTTAGAATAAATGGAATGGCTGTTCTTTTTATGAAGAAAAGTAATTTTGTTTTGATTACTTCCTCCCAAGAAACCCTTACATTTCCAAAACATTGAATCTCTACCATTCAAAAAGAAAAGTTGGCATCAGCTTGATTTTCAGTATTTTGAGTATCACAAGTAAGAAAATTCAAATGATTTTAATCAGAATGGATCAGGATCTATTCTTTTTCCCAATTGGATAGCACTCATTTTCAATGCCTAAGCAAATAAAAGTTGAGAATTTAAAAAGAACTTAACAAAATTAATTTAAAGACAAAGATTAAATAACATATTCCCTAAGTAGAGAATGAACTTTTCACCTCTGTTTCTTTTTATAAGTATGCTATATTTTCTAGTATTAGAGATGCTTAATCTAACTCTAAACTATTTTTATCTAATGTAAATGGCATCTTACCAACTTAAAATCATTAATTTAAACAAGAAAAGATCATTATAATTCTAATTTTATTTTGATCTTCTATGATGGTAATTATAGGAAAGATTAAGCACCTTATTGTGTTAATGTGGTGCTAAGTGAAGTTCAAGGTAATTAAATCAAAGTCTTTACCATATATACTTTTGAAGCCTAAGAAATTAACATTTTTAATAGCAGAAAATATTAAAAACAGCTACACTTACACCTAAATGAATATTTACATTAATTGCAAATGTAAAAATTCAAAAATATGTATATTTATGAGTAAAAAGTGTTTTATAAGCATTGTATGTCTCAGAGCAGGTCAAATCAACACTCCCATTTAATCACTTGGAAATTCCCTGGCAGAGATTAGATTGAAGAGGTCTTAAATAATGGACTTGGTTAAAGAAGAAGCTTCTTTAATGGTGAGGATCTACACACAGTCTACAGTTTGGAAAAGACCGAGAGTTGAAAGGAGCATCGAGATGCGAGGATATTAAATACACGTGAGGAAATGTATTTTGGAGAGCTTAAGATAAAACTTTACGCTATTTTAAAATATCTTGTAGTTACAAAGGATTGCATGAAGCACCATTTGAACTACTGAAAAATATTAGATTGTATTTATCTTTACAGAGTGGCAATACATTGTAAGGATTAAGAGAAGGGAGTCAAATTTGGCTCTTCCCCCTTCTCAACGTGATACTGGGCCTCATCTCAGCCTTCCTTGCTAAGTAACTTCCTTGCTAATCTCCACTATCTGTGGTAAACTTCTATTAATGGATTTCTAACGTAGCCATTCCCCACCAATGTAAGGTTAACAGAACTAAGTTTACGACATTAGGGGTTAAACTGTTCAATGCCAGTTGTAGAAATTTACAAGTCAAATATTTAGGGTGACAGAACCTAAATTAAGCAAGGTTTGTTTAAAAAATCTGAATATAGTGCCACCTATTAAGTTTGCTATGCTTGGTGAAAAGCACAAAACTGAGAGCCTACTTCTCCTTCTGTCGCTACCTCTCCCCTGCAACCTGCCCGGGCTCTCTGATAAATACATAAATAAAATCTTTAAGAAAAGTAACCTGTAGGCATTTTATCTACTAAATCCGATGAGTAATCCCATCAAAACTGGCTGGCTACTAGAACACATTTGTCCTCCGAAACATTCCTACCTGTGATCTGTAAAGAATGGATTCCAATCTGTGGTCTTTTTAGAACAGATACAAAAACACTCCATGAAATTATGGAGGTCTATGAACATATTTCTATATTTCAGTCAGTTTCAAAATTGACATGATGCAAAATTTACCTAATTTGTATTCCTTAAAGATTCATACATTTAACTTTTCATTACTTGACATGGCGCAGAAACCCTTGCTTATTTATATGTAGCCTTTGTGTCCTAGAGGAAAATAAGATTACAACTTATAGTTTCTTTTTGGCCAGCACTCATCTGTCCTCATTCTTCTCTAATGCTAACACTTGACTTTCCAAAGAAACAAGAGGGAAGAAAAGATGTGTTTGTTTTCTAACTTTTTCTGACTGACATAAGAGTAGAATCTCACAATGAAGTGATTCACTGTATTTCTGATCTTCACCTGCTGGTGAGGAAAGCTAGGGCTGAACACAACTGAAGTCATACTTTAATTTACTCTCGGCAGCCTAAAATTCAAGGTTTTCAATCACGTAAGCTGAATTAAGAGAATTGACCACTTCCATCACATTATTAGTCTTACTGTTTTTTTGTATGGACTATATTTTTTAAAAATGGCATAGAGATGATGTCTCTTTTACAGAGGCAGAAAATGTGGTTCACAAACATGAAATAAATGGCCAAAGGTAATAAAGCTAGTGGAAAGCAGGGCTGGGAATCAAACTGAAATGCTTGAATGTGAAGCTCAAACTGTTATTGCCTCCACGGTTACAGAAAAGAAAAAGAAAAACCAAAGGAGTAGAGTGTTTTCCCAATGACAGATGATCAGAGTCTTACCTAAAAATATCAAGCCTAACAATCCATCCAACAATTTTTGATACTGATCATCAGAGGACAAGACCATTATTTCATATGCATACTATGAACGAAACTAATAAACCTAATCACATTTACAAGTTAATACTGACAATAATAAGAACATTTTTGGATGCCACTTCCCCTTTTCTTTCTTTCTTTTTTTTTTTTTTTTAAGATTTTATTTATTTATTTGAAAGAGAGAGAGCACAAATGGGGTGAGGGGCAGAGGGAGAAGCAGACTCCCCGCTGAGCAGAGAGCCGGATGTGGGGTTCTGGGGCTCCATGCCACAACTCCAGGATCATGATCTGAGCTGATGGCAGACACTTAACCGACTAAGCCACTCAGGTGCCCCACTGCTTCTCCTTTTCTAAATGGGCTGCATGTATACTACAGTTGGACTCTCCATGCAACTCTAGGCATTTCAAACAGTCATTTTTATTTTTACATCTGAGCAAAGTGAAGCCCCCTCAGAGGTGACATGGCTTGTCTAAAGTTACCCAGACAGCAGTGGCAAATCTCACCCAGAAGGCAGTCGTTCAGTCTTCCAATCCAAGTTCCCTTCTAATACAAAAGACTATAGCCAGTTGAAATTTGAATGTCACATTGCTAATTCTCTTGTTTGTAATGACAAAAGTAAAAGTTGGAAAAAATTGAAAGCAAAGGGGCATCTGAGTGGCACAGTCAGTTTAGCACCTGACTCTTGATGTTGGCTCAGATCATGATCTCAGGGTGGTGGGATAGAGCCTGTCATGCTCCACGCTCAGTCCAGAGTTGGCTTGAGATGCTCTCTCTCTCCCCCTCTGCCCCTGCCCCATTCACAAGCTCTGTCACTTAAATAAATAAATCTTTTTAAAAAATTGAATGTAAAAAAGTATGATCTTTTAAAAAATATAATATGGATGTATATTGTGTTGATATTTTCTTACACTGGGCCTTAAAAGAGATTTTTAAAAAGCAGGCAGCAAGCAAGACATTTTCTCAGGAGATCTGACTCTGCTCAGAAGGAAAAAGGGATTCACTGCAGGTCAAGACATAAATTATAGTTTGTTTCATTTTAATATGTGTATCGGTTCTTAGAAAGAAATCAGGATATAGACTTAAACTTGACTTAACCAATAAATTCATATTGGTTTATTTATTTAAACCACAATATTATGAAGAAAGGACTAGACCAAAGGGACATATGTATTTTCAGGAAAATATTCAGAGGATGGAATTGCTTAGGAGGACAAAATCTACATGGCTTCTTGATTAATGTTGATGCGGGTCTTCAGGAAAAAGTCAGTTGGGGCAATTACCCTTTGTTAAACAATCTGGAATTATCACTGACCAGTCCATTTTAAAAGGAAAAGTGTTGATGTTGTGAACAATGAACAAGGTGGTTCATTTCTGAAATGAGGTATAAAGGAGAATAGACATGGTAGCTTACTTAGCTTGGATTTTTTTCTCAGGAACATGGATATTCAGAGGGAGTAAAAGATTAAAGATAGAATACAGTACACTTCTATAGACTAAATGATCCAGAGGCATTTTCATTTCTCTGGGGTCAATGAAACAAACTGACTATTTTTATCATGAATTACAATTTTATTTGTTGTGTTAAAGAAAACTAATGCAGTAAAGAGTTCCAGAATTGTCCAATTAGTGCAAGTTAACAATTACTGAGTGTCTACTATACAGTCCAAAAATCATGCTAAGTATTTTACATTAATTACTTTATTCAATGTCTTAGTCACCTCACTGTAACAATCACCTCTTCACAGACAAAGGGAGCCAAGGGTGAAAAAAGTGTGTAATAATTCTCAGGGCCACAAAGTCAAAAGCAGAGAAAATGGGATCTGAACTCAGGAGGTCTGATTCAACCACTATGCAAGTACTTTCTATGGGGAAATATTTAAAATCTGAAACTGAATTTACAGCTCTGGGATGGGTAGGACCTAGTAGGTAACTAAGTTCCAAAGGAAGAAAATAATCAATGAGTAAAGAGAATGTAAAAGGGTATTAATTTGTTATGATATTTGTGAATTTTTCAGAAATGTAAAAGCAAATAGTTTACTTTTTTTTTCTTTTAATTAAGTAGTCTCCACACCAATGTGGAGCTTGAACTCAAGATCCTGTGATCAAGACCTGAGCCGAGATCAAGAGTCAGCTGCTTAACGGACTGAGTTACCCAGAAGCCCCTACTTTTGAAATTGACATTTGTTTTAAACTTTTAGAAACCTGCTTGGCAAATGATTTACTCTTAAATCCTAAGTAAAACTTCAGTTTCTGATATCCGAGATCCATGGAATATTGCTCTGAATGTTACTTACTAAAAACACTACAACTGAATTTTTTAACAGATTAACTTCAAGTTTAAAGCTTTCATTGCAAAAAGTATTTTTATTCTTTATCATTCCTATGATCTCCTTATAAGTCACTCTAGTTAGATTTATTTTTAGTAAATATTAAATTAGTAAATGCAGCTCAACAGGGAATATATTCTCAAACTACTGAAAAATGTGTATCTTTTCAAATCATATATATATATATATAAAATACTTGTTATCATTTAATGTCATTAATGCACGTATAAGTGAGTACGTGTATGTGTGTGTGCTGCCTATCAATATGAAGACGTGGGAAGGGAATTGATCATTCCCTCCATCCCTGGATTTTCTTCAGAACACAAGATTGAAAACAACAACAAACAAACCAACGAGAAAGCTTTTGTTTTTCCTTCTGTTTTAATTTCTCAGTTGCTCAATGGCTTCTATATCCCTCTTTGAATCCTTAAGTGTGTCTCTTATAATTAATGAGCATACCATAATCCAAACTTCTTGAGAAGGGGAAAGCCAGAAAAATAATGGAAGGCACAGCCCAGTAGAGCAAAACTTGCCAGTGCTTACTAACATTGGGAAGAACTCTTCACTCTCCACTAAGGAACTCACACAGGCTTGTTTATAGTTCATAGCCACCTACTTTTCCCCTCTTGTCTCTCACAGGAGGTTAAGAATACTTCTCAATGTGACAAAAACCCACCTACTCAAAGGGAAGGTTAATTATTGCTCTATAATTAAACTCGCAAGAAAACTGTTAAGATTAATGAAGCAATGCTTACTAAGTGATTACAAGCTTCCCGTGAACTACCATAGAAATATTTGTTTACCAAAAACACCTACACATATATTGATAACAGATTCTTTACAAATCATTGCAGTGAGGAATCTAAATCAACATATATAAATCATAGCCTATGTATCTAAAAAAAAAGAAGAAGAAGAAGAAGAAGTAACAGAAAAACAGGGAGGGAGGGAAAAGAGAGGGAAGGGGGAAGGGGGAAGGGACAGAGAGCTGGACAAGTTTTACCTTTCAGCAAGAACAGCTATGCTAAAACGAATTTTTTTTTACTTCACACTCTCTGTGATAATTATGACTCAGCAAAAGACTACACAATACCCTCTCCGATCTGGGTAGGTCTGAAAATGTAGAAAAATCTAACAACTTTTTAAATAAATAACAAAAGAATGGTCTCTTGTAATATAAACATAAAATTACTGTAGTTATTTTAGTATTAATTTTAATTGGGCTAAAACATAAAATAGTAACACATTGATAAATATTATCTAAAATGAGTTCCACAGTGTTGCCAGCAATAAATTCAAATACAGCTGTCCAGAGTACATTATGGAATATGTGGGCGAGTTTCTCCTCCCAAAATATCATTGACTGACATGGCCATCATATCATTACATTTGAATTACAATATATGTTACCAACGTGCCTAATCAACTTTTAGCAACACCAGTCAACACAACTACTCCCCTACCCTCCACAACCAGATATTGTATCAGTTATATATGCTATGTTAGGCTGTAGTAACAAAGACAAACCCAAAATTCCCAGTGTCTCAAAACAAAAAGTTCTTCCTTGCTCATGCTTCACAAATATTAGGATCAGTAAGAGCATAAGGCAGAGGCCTCCTCTCATTTTAGACATTCAAGGACTCCGGATGACAGAAGTGCGCCTTCTCTTCAAGGACAGGTTTCCATGCCAGAGGGAAAGAGATTTTCATGTTCTTGTCCACCCAACCAGAAACACAATTCCTCCATGTGCCCAGAATGGGAGAAGGCTAGCACTATGAAGAACTTCAAGAACACCTCAACTATCCACTCATATCGATAGAATGCCGATGCTAATAAACTTTTCGCTGTTGTTTTAATAAGCTGTTTTCAGTTATGGATATCCCTTATATGTGAACAATCAACAGAACTCAAAATAATTTTCACTACCCTATTATCCTTATTCATTCCAAGATGTTTGACAGTTTGCAACTGAACTATTTGGGGATAACCAAACAACATGGAAGAGTGTCAGAATGCATAGCACCAAATATATTACATTTATAAAGATTTAAAATTGAGGCTTCTGTATTTATCAACTAAAGTTAAAGAGTCAAAAGAGTTAAAATAATATTCATTTTTGTCTGGGCAAGCTAAATGTGAGCAAGAGGCGTAACAGAAATGAGCAAATCTGCAGGAGGGTTGGGAACCTACAGTAGAAGAGGTCTGGAATCTGGATGACTAGAAGGAAAAATAAAGAACTGTGGCATTCATCCTGAGTTGCGCATGGAGCTCCAGGACTAACTGATCCCAGAGAAACTCTGTAAGAAATGTTTATATGACAGGCACTAAAATGGGTCATAAACATGTCTCATACAAGGAGTGTGACAGAAAGAAAAGAAGGGATGGGGATCTCACCTTTGGTCTAAACACAGCATGCGTTCATCACATGAGGTCTCTGTAAAGCATAAGCAGAAACACTACTGGCTGGCAGAAGGTAGCAAATGACCAGCAAATTGGATGAGACATGGCAGAAAAGTAATAGAGTCTGCTTATGAACATCCCCACAAGGCATTAGAGATGCCTGAAAAGCAGGACGGAATGGGCTGAGGGCTTTCCTGAGGTTGGAGAGTTAGACCCAGGCAAACTTTAGAGTGTTGAATGGGAAGGAGCAGGGGTTGGAGAAAAATTAAGTGGATAAATGGGCCACAGACGTATGGATTCCAAACAAATAAAGAATTTTGTTCTAAGCAAAATGCAATAAAAACAAAATGACAGTTCTTACACATTCTTGGTGATCAAAACACTAAATATTTTAGTTCCTCAGAGGAAGAAAGTTTCTGCCATTAATTTCTTATATGTAGCTTCATATGGAGTCTTCTAAGATTTAGAGTTCGGCAACGGTTTTTCAAGCAGAGTGGCCTCTGGGACCAACACAGGAAGAAAGGAGACTGATGAGGCCAGGCTCTAGGCCTCCTTCCCACCTCTACCAAAACAGCTCCATTTTAAAAAATCTTGGGGTGCCTGGGTAGCTCAGGCATTAAGCAGCTGCCTTCAGCTCAGGTCATGATCCCAGGGTCCTGGGATGGAGCCGTGCATTGAGCTCCCTGCTCTACGGGAAGCCTGCTTCTCCTTCTCCCACTCCCCCTGATTGTGTTCCCTCTCTTTGCTGTCTCTTTCTGTCAAATAATTAAGTAAATCATCTTTATAAATAAATAAATACATCCTTTTTTAAATAAGATTGGCTTTAATTTAGAAAAAATATTCCATTGTTAAGGAAAAAGGAAATGTTGTATTAATTCACATTCTACATGTACTTATTTCTTTCACCTTAATCAGTTCTTACAACTTAGTGGATCAACTTCTATTCTGCCTCCAAACTCTCTCCTCTGCTCCATTTCTGTGGTTTCTGTGGTCTCTGGATCCAGAGGCCAGGTGCAAGTACACATCATATTTATTATGCCTGGAACTCATTTATGCCCTTATCACCAATTGAACACCAAAATATGGTCATCAGAACATTCCAGGGAAATCACTAAGACAGAAAAAAGCCATAGTTTTTTCTTTTTTTTTTTCAAAGATTTTATTTTTATTTATTTGACAGAGAAATCACAAGTAGGCAGAGAGGCAGGCAGAGAGAGAGAGGAGGAAGCAGGCTCAATCCTAGGACCCTGAGATCATGACCTGAGCCGAAGGCAGACCCACTGAGCCACCCAGGCGCCCCAAGCCATAGGTTTTTAAGAGAGCAGACTGTAATTATTACAAAGAATGGGATTAAAATGTTCTCCGCTGTGCAAATGGAACAATGATTCTTCACAGATATTTACTTCATCATATTTGAAAGTAAAACCTACTGAATTTTTTTTTTAAAGCGGTTGTGCTTGGTTAATTTCTCAGACACATGTATTAAAAAATACACACTGTTTGCCCTACAAGTTACAAAAACCAAGGCCAGCCAAAGAGAGCTGACCACAGCCTGACATATCTATAAAGAAAGCTGACCTCTCTGAGAAGCCAAAGTAAACTCAAATTTTTCAGTCTACAGTGCAGAAGCAGATCTTTGGAAGTTTGCCAGATTTATGTAGAAAGATTACATAAACAGATTTTTGTCTTCCCAAGGTGCCCTCTTTTCCACATTACAATTATTATGACTAGCTACATAAGAAGAAACATTTCCAAAAGCATCCAGTATATAAAAAATATTTGTTATGTATTCCTTATTTAGAAAAATCATAAGGCTCTGTTTCAACATAATTTGTTTGCACATAATTTTTGGAAAGTACTTCCTTTTTTTCCTCTTGGGATCCTTCCTTGATGTGAAAGGCAACAAACAGACTAACATGGAGAAAAAAGTAAAAAACTGTAATTTTTATTATGAAACTACAAGAGCAAACTTAGATGCCTCGATTTGGTTTTTGTAATGAAACAAAGAAAAAACATGCTTTCTATGTGCCTTCTTGTTTTGCTTTGAGGGGGATAGTGAAATCAATAGGCAAAATGAAACTGAAATTCTATTTTCATTTTACATTTTCCATCATTTCCACTTCTACTTACATCATAATGATATAAAATTAAAATAAAATCTTAATCTGTCAGTATTTTTTAAGTCTTCTGTGGGAATCTTGAAGTCATTTGTTTTTATTTTTATTTATTTATTTATTTATTTAAAGATTGCATTTATTTATTACACAGAGAGAGATCACAAGTAGGCAGAGCAGCAGGCAGAAAGAGAGGAAGAAGCAGGCTCCCTGCTGAGCGGAGGGGGGTGGGCTCAATCCCGGGACCCTGGGACCATGACCTGAGCAGAAGGCAGAGGCTTTAACTCACTGAGCCACGCAGGCGCCCCTTGAAGTCATTTGTTTTTAATGATCAATTCACAATTTTTTTTTAATATCCAGGCCAGTTTAAATGTTCTGGGGTCACATCAATGCTGAAAATGTTGTATATGAATATCAATGTATGCTGTATATGAATGTATATGTATTATGTAATTTAAGAATTAGCTAAGTAATCCACAAACCAACAAGTATATATACAAAAATACTTGTAGGGCCTAAATTCAAGGAGTTATAAAGATAAACACGTTGATTCTGAGAGAGGATTAAGTGTAAAAAAAATATTATTTCAACTGAGCCAAAAACATGGCCAACTGATGTTAATTTTCATTAACTCAATTCTTTAAATTCTTATTATTTCCCCGTTTACTTGAGCTGGTTTATATGCTAATCTGCAAAAGGGCTAATAATTATGTAAGACCTTTAGCCCCTTAAAAGAAAGGCTCAAAACTTAAAATGCTCTTTTCCGACCATGCTCTAAAGAAATCAGAAACCACTTCACCACCAAAATTATATACTAGTCAGGGTCCCAGTAAGGTAAAATGGTGTCCTCAAATAAGATAATTTGAGAAAATATTAAGGCATGGACAGTGCTTGGCGAAACCAAGGAGAGAGAGCACAGCACTCAGGGTTAGAAACAGCAGAGAGCCATACTCCCCACAGGTGAAAGGAATGAGAGAAGGGTTTGTCAGAGGTCCAAGGGTGAGCCCGCCTCACTGAAGCTCTGACCTTCAACAGAAGAAGGGAGTCTGCACCTCTCTCTTCTCCCACCCTCAACAAACTGCTTCTCAGTGTACCATAGAATAACTAAAAAATCTAAGACATGCTTTTCCCCCAAAACACAGATTTCCCTAGAAAATGAGACTGAAATGAAAATCCAAGATAGACGTTACTAAATCGTCTTAGTAAATCTACACAGCCTCTGAACTTGAAATACACCGCTCTTTAAATTTAAGGAGCTTAGACTGAAAATTATTCTGTGAGATTGACATCAGATTATTTAAATAATATATACCACATAGAACAAAAATCTAATGGATCAAAGCTTTAATTTGTAAAGACTACTCTGTATTAAGTAGTATAGTGAAGTATACTCTGATTACTATCCTGGCTAGATACCAGATATATATATATTTTTTAATCAAACACTAGAACTGTCACACAGTCCTAAATGACTGTGCCTCTTTCATGTTAGAGAAATGGTATTAAATATAAATTCCAAGAAGTCTTAAATTCAGCTGAAATAATGTTCCCATCATATATTTGCAGATTGGGAATCCATTAATCAGGTAAGATTTGGACAACCTAACACCTAAAGTCCCTCATATATCTGAGAATTTGTGATTCAGATTCAAGCACTCCAGAGATGGTGAGAACTTCTCTAGTTTTTCATTTGAACCAATTTGTATTAAATTTTTAGAGAAAGGAAAACCATAGTCTTTAGGGTATTCTATATATTCAATGGAACAAATAATATGTGTTTCACACAATTATTCTTGAAATAAAATAATATATGCAACAGAGCCTGGAAAACTGGAAAGCATTTTCTCAATGTTAGAGTTTAATATATTCTTTAAATTTATAAGATGCTTATTATAATGCTTTACTTCCTTGTTTTTCTCAGGAGTGGTATTAGAGGAGGCTTCTCTTTAAAACATTTACTGGAAAACAGATTGTTTAGATACACAAGCATAGAAATTAATTTTTTAAAAATTATCAAAATTTTTAAAATTACCTTAAAAGTGAGGAATACCAGTAGAAATGTTATTAAAGAAATACCATGTAACACCCACCCAACATGAATTACCCAGGAGAGATAATATTTCTGTGATGTTTCTATCACCTAAACATATTTATTGCTAAAAAGTAATTTCATCAAGGTAGCCTTCTCTGGTTGACTCCCCAAATGTTTTAATGCTTTTTACTCTGTTGAAATGCATCTAAGTTGTATATTCTAAATCAGTTGACCCTTGAACAACATGGGCTTGAATTGCATGAGTCCACTTAACGCTCAGATTTCTTTATATACATACAGTACTGTATTATAAATGTATTTTCTCTTATGATTGTCTTAATAATATTTTCTTTTCTCTAGCTTGCTAAAAGAATACAGCATATGTGTGTGTGTGTGTGTGTGTGTGTGTGTGTATACAAACAAAATACGTTAGTTGACTATTTATATAATTGGTAGGGCTTCCCGTCAACAGCAGCCTATTAGAAGTTAAATTTTGGGGGAGTCGAAAATTATATGCAGATTTTCAACTGTGTCTATAACCTCCCTGGTGTTTGAGGGTCAACTGTACTATAGTCTGGTTCTATCAGTGTTCTAGTATCTTTTCCATTCACATAGTTATTCTGTTCTCCTAAACAGAATACTCCCAAAGAAACATTATCCAGAAGAAATATTCAGAGAATATAATATCCAGGATTAGGTTGGCAGGCAAATTATTTCATTTTACATAGTAGAAACTGAATAGTAACTATTTTACCTTCATGTTCTATAAGGTGTTCCAAATGTTAATGATTATGTGATGGGGATGGGCGTGGTTATAGTGAAAATGGATATCAGCAAACTTGTAAGATTTCAGAAAAGACTTCTATTTACTTAATGTTGAAAGAAACAGCTCCATACTAATGTATTCATTATGAATTTGTTACTTATTATACTTTCTGTCTATAGCAGAAATGCGTTATTTATTAACCTTTAACAGATAGCTAGGTCATTCTTTGCAAGTGAGCAAAATTTCTGAATGGTAGTTGAAAGATAATTGAACATAGAGCATTTAGCACTTCATGGAGTCTTATGGATCACATTTTGTAGTTTTCTTCAAGAAAATATCAGAACCTTTAAATGAGTACTAAAAAAATTTTGTTTTCTTTTCAGTATCTGAATATATAAGCATTTGGGGGAACCCTGGGGTTTACTGGTATGTGATCACAATCCAGTGATCCTACCTTTTTTCCAAATATTTTAATATGGGCTAATATTTCACGATAATTCTTTTTCAAAATACATTTCAAAACATGAACTTAATTTTGCATAACGCAGCAAAGAATAAAATACTCATGAAACTGTTTAATTTAAATGGATTTGCAGGCTATCAGCAATGATATCCAAAGGACATCTTCCCAGGGCTAGGATGACTCACACACCACTAGCTTGATCTATTTGACGTATTAGTCATGCCTCCATCAACACACAGGTACTGAGATGTTACCTTTTCTGTATCTAATACAAAACAGACAAACATTCAAGATGCTTAATGATCCTTTGTTAAATGCCTTAAATTCCTAAACAAGTTCAAATAATTAAATGACAGTCTGCTTCATTATTTATTATTAATCCTCTATCATTTATAGCCAAAGGAATAAAAAAGACATTCAAAAACTGAATTGAGGGCCTGCTATAACTTGAGCAATGGACTAAGTGTTTGACATGTTCAATCTCGCTTAATTCAACACTCTACTACTGAAGATGGATGAAGCAAGCTCAGTCACCTGACAGATGCTACCAGGAGGCTGAGTCATTCAGAGGACTCAAGTGTACACCCAAATACTTGTATTTCAATGAAGTGATATACTTAGAAAAATTGCATACCTCTCTGATTTTTATTAGTTAATTGATTTGGGAAGAAATTTCCACAGAGCTGACAGGAACTAAAATATTCCAAGCCATTAAATTTTTTTTTTTTAAGATTTTATTTATTTATTTGACAGGGACAGATCACAAGTAGGCAGAGAGGCAGGCAGAGAGAGAGAGAGAGAGAGGGAAGCAGGCTCCCTGCCGAGCAGAGAGCCCGATGCGGGACTCGATCCCAGGACCCTGAGATCATGACCTGAGCCAAAGGCAGTGGCTTAACCCACTGAGCCACCCAGGTGCGCTCCAAGCCATTAATTTTATTAGGTTCTTCAAATTCAATACATGATGTCATTTCCTGTTCTCCTACACCCTGAGAAATAAGCATCACTAACAATCTGAGAAGGGGAAAGTAGTAATACGGAGTGACAATTACAATGTGGAAGAGTAGATTCAAACTCAAAACAGTAGATTTTAAAACCCAGCAAAGATATTTTGAAAAAATAAGAAAAGTTTATTTTTTTAATGAACATTGATTTGAGATCCAATAGCCACATGACTTTAGGTAATGTATACCAGTTATTCTAAAGAATATTATATTTTATAAAAACCTTCAGTTTAACAACAAAATTGCTTCTATTAGGAAATGAAGTCCATAAGGTAAAGCATGAAGCTGAACTCTAAATAAAATTTCCTTGTCAATTTTGGAAAAAAACCAACCTACAGTACATATATCTACAACTCTCATAAAACCCACTGACACATCTTGACAAATGTGTGCAAGCATGGAACATATGTGCACACACACAAATTTTCTTTTTTTTAAGATATTATTTATTTATTTGTCAGAGAGGGAGAGAGCACAAGTGGGGAGGCAAAGGGAGAGGGAGAAGAAGGTTCCCCACTGAGCAGGGAGCTTGATGAGGAACTCAGTTCCAGGACCCCGGGATCATGACCTAGCCGAAGGCTATCCCAAAGGTGGCTCAGTCAGTCTTAACTGACTGAGCCGCCCAGTCAGTCTTAACTGACTGACCGCCCAGTCAGTCTTAACTGACTGAGCCGCCCAGTCAGTCTTAACTGACTGAGCCGCCCAGTCAGTCTTAACTGACTGAGCCGCCCAGCATCCCCACACACAAATTTTCATGTTAATATTTTACTTTATCGCCCACAAAAAATAGGTTGCCATATAATGGAATTTTGTTTTATTAACAGATAGATAGATCAGATATCCTAAATTGTTTGTCAAAATTCAAAAATGGCAAAAGTAAAAATTAAGGCATTTTACTTGATCAGGACTATAATTTTAATGATATTCTACTCTTATTACATTTTACAGATTATTAAATAGGAGTGAATAACAGAAGCACTGAACTTGACATGCAAATCCTCCTTTCCTCTTTCTTGGAAAGAGTTTGCATGTTTGTCTTCAAACTGCTAGAGAGGACTGGGAAATGTCATTACTGTAGAAGTAATGCTAGAGTCAGAAAAGAGATACATAAAGAGAAATGAAAAGAATTAAACAGAAACTGGCAAATTTTCTTACCATTGTTTTTGTAGACAGTCATATGTAGAAAGTTATATGGACCACAAGTCTTGTAATATATATATTATATACAAATTAAGAATATTTCCTAATGGTTCCATCTTCTTGTTTAAAAAGTAATGTTAAATAATATGTTGAGATCAGAGACTGGCATAAATAACACATTAATGGAATAGGAATAAATAAATAAATAAATGGTAGCCATCTTCCCCTAAAAAGTCAGAAAGTAGAAGGTGGCCTCTTTCCCCAAATGAGGTAGTTTTATTCTTTTGATTGTAACCCATGTATTGCTATCTTTCCTATTGAGATCTTTTTTTGTTTTGATCATTTGACATTCAATATTTACTGAAGCTCTATAAAGAATGTCATAGACAACTGAAGACCCATTCTTTATGCTTGAAGAATTCCCAGGTCTAGTGGAGCGAGACGGAAATATAAACAGAAAATACACTGCAAACCGCAGTATGATAAATGCTAGAACAGAAGTACAGTTCGTGCAGAGCACTATGGGATGCAGCCAAGGGGCAGAGAAACTCTTGGGCTCTGCATCTTCAAGGAACAGCAGACTCAATATGCCTTTCTACATTTCAGTAGAGTGTGTGAGATCATGGCATTTACAAAGGAAGTAAGATCCAAGGACAGTAAAGAGGAAGGTGAAAAGTGCTAAACAGTTCTGAGGGTAAAAAAAGCAAGAGTAGAAAGAAATGAAAACACACTGAGACACAAATTGCTCTAGATGACAAAACAGGTACCTAGAACTGTGAACCCACACACAACCCCAGGCTAGATTTTACACAGGCACATAGTGAGTCTTCCTCTTGGGTGACAGAATATCAAGGATTAGTACAGGCAGAGTGAAAAGACAAATGAGTAAGTGTGTTCAGATTTCCTGGAATCTATACAGGGATCCCAATTTCCCTTCACATAAGTAGCACCATTGATGTAAGTAGGAAACAAAGGTTCCATTAAGGTTTATTATGTGACTTAGATACCCTGGTAGAGAATTTTTCTGCCAAAACTGTTTTAGTTGCTTATTTTAGGTGAAGTGGTAAGAAGTAAGATCTTATAGCACATCTTATATTTTAACTAATATTTCTATATATAATATATTTTAACTAATCCAGAATCATCTATGGTAGAAAAAAAAAAAGTCCTATAAAATCTAGTAAAGGCCTCAAGAATACAAGCCAGTACCTCCCAGACTTACATCTGAAAACCAGGTAACAGCATTATCATTTGAGCTTTCTTTAAGGAAAAAAAAAAAAAAAAAAATTTATATAAATTAAATGTAGACAGTTTTTTTGGTTTTTTTTTTTATTGCCTGAAATAAGACATCATTATTTTAAAAGGCTTCATTTTGTCAGTTTACTTGGTTTTCAAATTTTCACATAAAAATTGGGGAATGGCAACTAAGTTTTTATAATCATAAATCATCCTCAAATATGTCAAACATGACTTAAAAAACAAGATACTTAAATGTATTAGTACTTAACTGATTAATACTTTAATAAAGCATCGGTCCAATTATTTACTTTTATAATACATCCAAGGTCACATTTGTAATTGCTGGTGTCATCACTACAAACAATGGTCGTTTTCTTCTTGCTGTTTTCTGGCTATGAAATTCTTCAGTACATGAATGTATTATTAGCAGACATTTTAGTAGAAATCCTACATCAACAAAATTAACAGCCCAGTCCTGGGAGCCTATAATTTCCTCAAATACTAACTAAATATGATTTTCTGATTTCAATGGACACATTCAAAATATTCAGCATTTGGTACACCATTCCCATCACCACAAGCACCGCACAAAACAACCTAGAATTGCATCTATTGCATGTAAAGAGTCTTCTGTCCAATTTGTGCCACTTCTATGATGTAATGGATGTAGAAAATATTTCCACTCAAGGTTTTCAGTACTTATTACAGTGAATAAAAAGAAGTAAAGAGAAACTATGGCAAAAAAAAAAAAAAAAAAAGAAAAGAAAAACCATGGAGAATAATTGTGTATTTATTCCCTTGATGACTTACAGGATAGTCTATTTTTCTATAGAAAATGGAAATCATTTATTAATGTAAAATGTTAAGTAGAATTTTTGAAGACTTATTTTAAAACCTGGGATTACACGTTACCATATAAAGTAAAGACATTTTGGAATAAAACTAAGCACAACTGTATGTAATTATTAACCTCTAACCTTGTTAATATCATTATGTGGTAGTTTATTTGAAATGGTATTAAATAATTCTTTCATAAGATTTTACATAGCGTTTATATAGAACATTTAAGATTTAATATATTTTGCATAAATCTTACTAAATTAAGTCTGCAAATTTTCACGTTCTTTTCCTACAACATAGCATAGTCAAAAAGCTCTTCTTTGAATGAGGTAAGGAACGCTAAATATATAAGAACTACTTATAAACGCATCAGCTACAATTATGTCATCAGGAATTACTTATCCTTACCTTTCTGACTCAGAATACCCAAACAATTAAAGGACACACATTTAGAATAAAGAGAATACAGACTGTTCGATTTTACTGATACAGCATATATTCTTCCCCTATTATATAAAGTTTTCCTAGTTCAGTTCTATTCACACGATAACAATTTTAACATAATCACTTATTTGTTTTGGAGCTATTCCTTTCTCATTTTGCCAGCTAATTAGCCAAAAGACATAGACGTGGTCCCACATGTTATACATCGAATGTCTAAAATCACTCATATTCTTACTCATTTACAAAACAAATGACAATCGAGTCCAACTTCTATAAACCCTAGCACTGTTTCAACCCACATCTCACGATCATGACCTGCAAAATCTTTGAAAATTACGCTTAATGCGTACACAACTTTGTTTTCGTGACTTACTACCATTCATAAAAAAAACTTCCATAACTAGATTCACTTTCCCACTCCTCACGGGCAGTCAATTTCATGACAGAATCGTAACCACTGATAAAAGAGATTCTAGATTTTATTAAAACAGCAATAAAACAAACAGACAAATACTAGTTTCTGGTGTTAATTGTCTTATTAGCCAGCTTGTAGCATCACATTTTCTGTGTGTACTGTAGCTTCTTATTCTAGGGGACACTAATTAGTTTTAAATGGTGTTAAATACCATCCCTGCAGTTGTAAGTGCTTCTCTGGGATTTTTACTAGAGAAAAGAACTCCTGTAATTTAAAACCACTTTGTTTTCTTCAGCCACAGCTGTTAGTGAAACACTGACCTGTAGAAATCTTAAAGGTTTTCAACCCTCTCTCATTGCCATTAGTCTGCATTCATTTTCTAATACATCTTCTCCCCAAGTACTATTGCTCTTCCATAATCCCCATCCCCCAAATTGCTTTCAGCAGAGAAACCGCATCTAGCTAGTTAAGCCCTTCTCTCTCTTTCCCTACCACCCCCACCCCTTACAAAGCCTTGGCTACTCTTAAAGAAAATTCTCCAACAACGTGTCAATTTTATATTGGCCACAAAGACAACTTCTGTTGGGGGAGGGGGAGGAAAGAGGGACTGGAGCTTGGCTGTCCCTTTCCACAGACAGGGATCTTTGTAGCAATCAGAAAACATTTCCTGCATAAAAAAATCAACACACTCTCTAGTTGCAGGGTTGGGGAGGGAGAACGAATACGCATCAGCCGTGTCCTCAAAGGAATGGCACACATCCGTTAACCTTCCAAACAGGAAAGTCATTTTCTCAAAAATATGTCAGCTTTCTTGCATTATTAAACGTAATCCACAATCTGAAATCCTCTAGTAGCTCCCCCACTGGGGACTGGGAGAAAGCTATAAATCACTCCTGTACTTTTCTCTTTTTCCTCTGCATTTCCGTTACACTATTTGTTCCATCTAGTTCATCTCTGACACGCTCCCACTCTCCTCGTGTATATCAACAAGGGACCAAGGAGAGCAAAAATCACGCAAGAGGGCAATTAAGCTTTACAGGATGATCAAACTGTGCTTTAATTCTACCCTGCCTCCAAGTGGATTCACAGCAAGGAGACCCCAGAGTCTGCGCTTCCCAGTGGGGTTTCGAAAGAGCAAGCACACGGGATTTATTGTGTGAAGCACTTTTTTTTTTTTTTTTTTTTTTAATTATAGGGCTGTCGGGGAGGGGGACACCCTTGTCTTCAGGTGTCAGAAAGTCATTTAGTCCAAACAGGCACTTTCCTGAGTTCGTGTCATCTTTTAGTCCTGCTTTCCCAACTTGGGGCAGTACAGCTAAAGGGGTTTTGGTGGACACAGTGAGACAGAGAGGGCAAAGGTGAGAGGAAGGGAAGTGTACTTTTTACAGGGCTGTAGCATCAAGTAGAAATCCTACAAATCCCTTTCAAGGAGTGTGCATGAGAGCGTGATTGTGAAGAGGTAGATTCTCCCCGAGGGGCTGCAGCCAATAAAGACCCCCGCCCCCACCTCAGCAACCTCCACTGCAAACTGGCTCCACGTTTTTGACACACGGCCAGGGCATCTTGATGAGGGCTTTCCTATCGCCGCCCCATTCTAAAATCCTGAAACCCAAAACTAGCCTAAGAGACCTTTACTAGTGAAGATCACAAATCAAAAGACTTCAAAGATGACAGAGTTAAAGACCAAAGATTAAGCCCTTGTGTTGAAATAGCACATCTTAATGCCATTTCCCAACACCCCTCCCTCCCATCTCCCCCTCTCTGCTGGGCACTTACCTTCTTTGGGCGGTCGCTTGGCCTCCCTGGTAAGATTGCAGACCTGGGTAGTTTGCAGCTCCTGGGTCAGGCAGCCCTCGGTCTGCTCATTCAGGGGTAACACCACGTTATTTAACAAAACCAGCGACTGGTCATCGATGCCCCACTCTCCCAAATGCTGAGGACAGGTGCATTTTGTATACATGATCCCACATGATTCCGTTCTCCCATTTTCTGATTTTAAGCAGCTCTCCAGCCAAGTGCATAATACATGGCAACCAAACTGGCTCGGGCTCACCTTGTTCAATACCAAAAACTCAAAAAAAGATTTCTGATCTTCTTCCCCTTTTTTCTGTAATCCTGGGAAATCGGTTGGAAACACCCGACGTATTTGAATAAAATTTTTATCATACTGTAGAAAAACGAAAGCATTCTTGGAATCGCAGAGTTGCATTATAGAATGATTCTTTCTTAAAAGATCCTTTATTTTTTCATGGGAAAAATGATCAAACTGATAAGCCAAGAGGGAAAAGTTAGAGCAGCTAAGGTCCTTTTTGGAAAATTTCAGGTAAATGCTATATTTGGTTGGATCTGGATTTTCCAGCGTCCAAGTGCAGTTTGTAAAGTTTTTGGGAAACATTTCACTTACAGAATACGATCCATAAATGACTCCCTTCACCAAAGTTGAACACCAGAAGTCTTGGGCAGCATTAAATCCAAACATAACCAGGAGATAGGTGGAAAATATATAAATCAGCAGGTTACGAACAGCCTTCATCCTATGTCATTTGGCCTGTAAAAATGGCAATGAAAGTAAAATGCAAGTAGGAGTCTACGCGCATTTAAAAAAGAAACTCCTTCCAATATTACAGCCAGCTGTTTTCAAGGTTTCAGTAAAAAACCCTTTTTAAAAGAAGGGCAGGTAATTTTTTTTTTTTATTTTATAACGCTAGGAAATTATCTGTTGCTGTGTGAACAGCGCCCTCACGTGGTCATTCACAATGGCCAAATTCCCCACATTCAATTTAAAAATAATATTTAATAGATGATTAACAGGAATGCTCTAATTTATCTACCAGGATTTCCTCCAAGTGAATTATGATTCTATTGAAAGAAGAGGAAAACATATCTTTTTAAAATATCATAACCTAAATTTTAATTTTTGAAATATTTTTAAGCAACATATACAACATTTTCTTTCATTCGGCCTACAGTAAACATCATCACACAAAATCTAATCTGATAATCTAGGAACAGCTGTCATCACATTATTTCTTTTATCTTAAATATGGAAAGCAATTTCGATAAAGGATAGCCACAATTTTAAAAAACATGAAAGATAATTTGTTGAGGATGAAACATCATCTCCCAAATGTCCATACTTGTCTTTGCAGGGACCACCATGTGAACTGATGGGAATTCCTGTGCAAAAACACTGGCATTCATGTGGATTAATAGAATTTTAAAACCATCATCTGAGAAAGGGCATAGATGGGTACATACAAGGGGAAGACTTGTTGTTCAACATCACCAGTGAGAACCAGGATTTAAGGCAGTCATTTCAATGTGACATGCCCTCTTGGGATACATAAAGTGGATCAGTGTATTAGTATCTGTATCCAAAGGCGATGTCAGTGAAAAATCCCAGAACCACAGTGATTGAGCCGGCTTCAGCCTTTTAATTTTTTTTTTTTAATTAGGGCTATTTTATCTAGAGTTATCTACTGTAATTTAAGATTTACACATGGTAGATAAAAGACATGAGCATTTTCTTTCCTAGCAGATTTCAATTTCTGAATTGCTCTCTTTCCAACAAGAGCTCCAAAGCTCCTTTTCTTTATATTTTTTAACCTGGCCTTGCATAATAAAGTAATCCTGGGTTATATTTACCTCTGTAAGTTGTTATCCAAAAATAACTCGAATTTTTTCAGCTTTAACCTTTAAGAAGTTATTTCTTAGAATAAATGACACTGCTTTTTTGTTTAGCCTTTGAGCTGAGAAAAGTGATGTCAAGTTAATTATAAAAGTCTTTAGGCTGCAGTCTCTTCCACTGTTCTGTAAACAGAGACAGACATACAGACATACAGACAGTTAAGAGTTTTCATGTCTTTGCCTGGGTCCTCTCTGAACCAAAGGATAAAACCCTCTTCCTTCCCATTGCATAACACACACCAACGCAGGCACACAAATACCAGTGACCGAAGTCCCTGAAGATAGATCTGCATTTTCCAGATCATAATTCAAATTCTATGTCTTGATATAGGAGAAAACAGCCCCAACTCTAAATCTCTATATAGCAGCAGTTTAAAATAACATCAGAACTGCTGGGACTATCAAAACAGCGTTCTCTCTTTCAAGCATACAGCTCAATGAATAATGCATTTTCTTCTTGATAAAATAAAGCCAATGAGCATTTAAAGGTTAAAAAATTGGTAAAGTTGCAGGAAATTTTGGAAATAATTTCCTCTTTTTTTGCTGTAACACTTTGCAGGCAATGCAGGTCTGCGCAGTGTTCTTCAGGATAGAGTGTAGGCGTTGAGAGCCAATGTGACAATAAGTGTCTAAATTAGGAATTCCATCCATGAAAGGGGGCTTCATTTTATAATAGGTAACTCCAAAAGAGGTCGTATTTCTTTTCCTAATGAAATCCGGTACTTTTGCTTCCATTTATTTGACAGTGCATGTCTGCATTGCTGTGCTCATCAAGGATTAGAAAGAGTGAGGAAATAGCTCTGATTTCACTTTCAAGCTTGCTCAAGAGAGCCCCCTCAACATAATGCTCTTTATTTTAATCCTTAAGCCTTGGTATACGGAGGCTTGTTTTATTCTAAAGAATCAAAAATGAATCATTGAACTCTGCCGTTCGCCCCCAACCCCCGCCCTCGACTGCAGGGCCAGTTCAAACAATTGTATTTCCCTCTTGAAGAAAGAAAGAATGGGGTGGGGGGTGTCTAAGGAACGGCTACCAAGGTCTCAAGGATGTTGTATTTATTTATTTATTTATTTGTCGCCTGCTGAGAAGCAAACCGGCATTTAGTTTAGCTATTCTCAAAACTGATTTTCTGGGTGACACTTTAGTTTAGTCGAACATAGACGGCGCCATCACTCCACTAATTTTTTTTTCCCCAATAGAAGACCCACTGCCTCCCCTTATCTTAACTTCCTTCTAACCTAAAAATTTCTCCCCATAAAATCACCCCAATCACACACAACCCTCAGATTTTCTAGGTCTCCCTGTCCATTCCTTCCGAACCAGCACATCTCTGGAAAAACAGACTTCTCTAACTTTTCAACTGCGGCGTTTAAGTAAATGCAGACAGTCGGGTTTCCTCGCAGCCCCTCCATCTGCCAGCAACAGCCTTTCCTCTCCTTGTCCTCCCTCCGCACACACCTAGACGGAGAGCTCCTCGCCGGCGACCCCTGGCAGAGAGAAGGTGACCCCGGACCCCTTTCCTTACCTTCCACTCCGAAAGCTCAGGGAGGCTCTTGCTCTAAGACACCAGCACAGGCACGCGTCCCAGCAACAGTGACGGAGAGACTCCCCTTCGGTCCCAATCACCGTTGCCCATTTTCCCCGGCTCAGCTTCAAAAATCAGGATTTATTTTTTAAAATGCACACTTAAGAGAAGCAAAAGATGGGGGCGGGGGATCAAAAGAGGGGAGCGGTAGGAGAAAAAAGCCCCCAGGACCCCGGAGCCTGACGCCGTATCCAACTGAATCCAACCACCAACGGAGGTGGGGGGGGCGGGGGAGAAGCCCCCCGTAGAGAGACTCTGAGGAAACAAACAAAAAAAATGCAAGTGGCTTAAAGGCGAGGATTTGTTTGATCAAATCCACCCCCAACAAACCGAATAGCCAAGAAGCAAAGAAAGCGCTGAGACGAGAAGTGACCGGCGACAGCAGCGGCTGCTAAGGCAGATTTGTTGGGGCGGTGGGTTTATTACTGGAGTATTCGTGGTCGGATCGGAAGGCTCAAGCTTATGCTTTTTCCTCTTTCCGCTTTCCTCCCTCCTCCTCCTCCCCCCCGCAGGTACTGATGGACGGACCGCGACTAAGGAGAGGGGGGAAAAAATCCTTGGCTGGTGATGTCGGAAAGCTGTTTGAATGCCCAGCGAGGAGGGGCGCGAGAGGGAGCGAGATAGTAAAGCTCTGTCTCGGGTGTGCGCGCCGGCGCGCGGTGCTCGCTCTCCCCGGGACGCGCGCGAGGGAGGGGGTGCGCGCCCGCGTGCCGGTCTTCCGCGTGCTCGTGCGCGCGCGCGTTCCCGGGCGCCGCGCGCCCCGTGCTAGCACCCGTACCGTGCGCCAGGCGGCCGGCCGGAGGCTCGACGAGCGCGGCGCGCCGGCTGTGCCTTCCCAGAGTTCTGCCTCCCGAGGGCGCGGGCGGGTGTGTGTGAGAGAAGAGAAGGGAAGCGGCGGGGTGAGAAAGGAGGGAGGCCAGGCGGGAGGGCGGGAGAGAGGCGGGCGGGAGGGGGGCTCCTCGGTGCTCCAGCCAGGGCCGCGGTGAGCCTACACGTCACGGCTGCTCAAAACCAAGCACGTCCCGAAAGCAGTATTTTCTGCGTCTGGGAGGTTTTTGCATCCTCAGTTCCCACCGCTGGGGCTGGCGGCGACCGACTGTAAGAGAAACTCACTAGGGGGGTGCGGAGGACTGGAAGGAGACTCTGCCGGGTGGGAAGTAAATACTGGACTTGATCGTCTTTCTTTCTTTCAGCGTGAACTTGTCGCAGCTGAAGAGCTGTCATTTCATCACCGGGATTCAGATGAATTGATCCAGTCCTCAGCGGAGGGGGCACAGCTCGGCTCCTGAAACGCTGCGTGTCCCTCTGGCTGGAACAATACTAGTTTTTCTCAGCGAGGCTGCAATTAACATCTTATTTGTTCTGGCTAGATACAGGCTTTGTCAGGACCGCGGTGCGGCGACTGAGGTTGGGCATCTTGCATTGCTTTCTGCATGGCAATGGGATCGTGGTTGTGGGGTCTAAACTTTTGTTTTCTTAATGTATCTGATTCCTTTTCAAGTTTCCCTAGTAACAGGTTTGTGGACAGGGGTGGAAAAAGAAAAGAAAAAAGAAAAAGAAAACGAGGGAAATGGGGAGGAAAGGCTACCAGATTCTCAATTTAGCAGCCAAAAAAAAAAAAAAAAAAGATAAATTTCCCCATCTTTATTTATTTATTTAGCCCCCTGGACAGTTGGCTAACAAGCATTTGATGAGCGAGCTTCAGATTCAATGCTGCAAAAGGTCATTCGCCTACCGATTATGTCTCTACTTGTAAACGCAGTTGGTGGTTTGCAAAACAAGTGGCAAAATAGTGTGGTAATATGGTGAGGGAGATCACAAGGGGTAATTCATATATAAAGTGTCTCAGGCTTTCTAAGGGTGAGTGGCTTAAGCAGCAGGTGAAGTGGAATAAAACAGATTTCCATCATTTTTTCTCTGTACTCTTTCGGCATTTTTCTTCCTCTTGTTCCTCTCTCTTGGGGCAAATGGAGAGTGAAGACCATCATTTTAAAAGAGGACCACAGTGAAAACAGAAAGGTGCCAATGATCTTTTATTCACTGAAATTGTTTGAAATATTAAAATTGGCCCTTTACTTCTTAATACATATTAATGGGGTGACCCTCTTCAAGGCTTTCTCTTCTAGGACAAGTGTTCAGAATAACATCCTGTAAGGGAAACAGTTAATCATTCCCCAACCAGCAAGCTTTAACCATGTTCCAGGAACATTCACTGGCAGAGAGAGCAGCCTGTGTGGCGTTTGGTGTTGTGTCATTTGTGGTTCATTACAATATTTTTTATTCATTTAGGGGAATGTGAAAGGGAAATAAGGTTTATGTCTAGGGCATAATCCAAAACATTGTGTCTGAAGCAAAAACATTTTCTTTTAAAAACACACAACATTCAGCAATACAAAGGAGAATCACATTTCTTCTATTTCAACTTCCGTAGAGATTATAATTATGATATTTGCAAGACATTTTGGTCAGTTCAGTTATTTTGCCACAAGCGAATATAGAGATTAATGACAAATGCTCCAAAATGGGAAAAAGGAGAGGAAACAATGTGAGGTTTAGATATATATCTATCTTGCATCTAGTAATTTCTCACATTATCTTCAAACACTGTGCTTTTGATGTTTCTTAGAAAAATCTTAAAGTCATGACATAGTGACATAAGAATAACAGCTGAAAGGGACAATTTAAAAAGACTTAATCCTAAATGGAAAGGAGTACTCATTCCCAAGGTCATTTATATTCAAGTAGAACACAGGGCTGGGTCAGGGAGAAAGCCACCCTTAATAAAGCACTTCACCCTTCACACTGTTTCCCATAACCTTCATTAAATTGCAGGCCACTGAGCCAGCCTCATGATGATCCTGCTGAGGTATATTTATAGCAGATGATTTGTGGATGATAAATATGCCAAGCAAGACACCATCGCCAGTAACCCCAGGCTGGTCTGACTTCCTCAGGGGGTCATAATCAAGAATCACGAAAAGAATCATATATGGAGAATCTGATCTCTGGACCCTGACAACAGCACAATCCAAAGGCAAAGCAAGGAAGAACCACCCTGATTCATGTCTGCACTATGTTCCATGTGAAAGCACGGCTGACATATTGACCCAACAATAAAAAGAGCAGCAGTTTACATACTGTAGGCTCTCTGTGTCCTTTCCTCCCTATTGAGATTGGTCTGTTTTTATGCTTTAATACATTTTAAAAGTCACCATTTCAGATTACAATTATGAGCCTTCATTTGCCTCTCACACGTGCCTGTGTGTATCTGTGTACATACGTTGGTATTATATAAACACCCATATTTTACACGTACACTCATGTATACATGTGTGTATATATGCATACATTTTATATTAAGTGCATTCACATACATGAATATATAATGTGTTCATTTATATTTCAGTTATTACACATGTATTTGGAAGCATGGTTTCACTAGGTTCCTTTTTAATTTTCTTCAGTAATAAAGTAGTCTCACCCCCAAACTTCCAGATTAATTGTATAAACTAATTTTCACTTAAGTTTCCTTGCCAACTTTCAAAAGGACTATTAAGAAACCAGTGTTAACACATCAGAATATAAACTTGTATTTTAAATTGGCCCAAGCATGTAAAGTTGAAGTCTTTTAAATGTATCTCTCCTACTATTTATACATTTTTAAAGATTACTTCAGAGAAATGAGATTTCCAAGTATAATCTTTTTCTTTTATTGCTTTTTATTTTTTGCAGTTTTCTCCTTCTATCTTTGGGGGGAAAAAAAAAAAAGAGCCCCATCCTCCAGGATCATTGCTAAAATTCAGTATCACCTGCACAATTCTTGGACTCAAATGACAAAAATATGTTTTGAATATGCTTACTTAGTTCTAGAAAGTGTTTTCTTCCCTCTCACCCTTTTCTCTCATAGTCTTGCAATATTAATATATTACCACTTTCAAATTTTAGAACTTTTCTTCAGTAAGGCTTTAAAAAATACAAACGGGCAGCTGGGTGGCTTACTCGGTTAAATGTCTGACTCTTGATCTCAGCTCAGGTCTTGAGCTCAGGGTTGTAAGATAAATAAAAAAGAAATAAATAAAATTTAAAAACATAAAGAAAAGCACAAATAAGTTTGTAGATTATTCCTTTTCAATATGCTGTAATTTTTTAATACTTAATGTCTCCAGTACACACTCACCCACAGACTTTGGAAAACCACTAATTCCATAATAAAAGGAAATTAATGTAACAACTTCAGAGATATGAACCTTAACTATTTACTATGGTCAACTAATATATTAATATTTTGTGTTAATAAATGATCAAAATAGGGGCAACTGGGTGGCTCAGTGGGTTAAGGCCTCTGCCTTCAGCTCAGGTCATGATCTCAGGGTCCTGGGATCGAGCCCCACATCGGGCTCCCTGGTCGGCAGTGAGCCTGCTCCCTGCCCCCCCACCCCGCCTGCCTCTCTGCCTACTTGTGATCTCTGTCTGTCAAATAAATAAATCTTAAAAAAATAAAATAAAATAAATGATCAAAATACTACATGATTGAATGGGTGAGTACGTACCTTATGCCTAACGTTAGCATATTTACTATGAACTGAAAGAACTTCTCCATATTCTTCTTTCTCCTCCTCCCCTTACTCTTCTTCCTCCCCTTCTTCTTTCTTCTTATTATGAAATAATGAAATTTCTCAGGAAATAAGCTGATTCTTCTCATTTCCCTATCTAAAAACAAATTGACCATTTTCTAATCGGACATCCCAGAATAGAAACTACGTGACGTAAGTTCTTTAAAAAAAAAAAAAAAAAGGAAAAAGAAGGATAGAATAGAACAAAGGGTATGTGAAATGATGGTTATCCTGGGCTAGTTAGTCCAACCTTGCCCCATCCATGCATAGCCAGAGCAGTTTTTAACCAGAGGCCATTTGCATCAAATTTCCATTTTTACCATTCTTTCTCTCTACAATGGCACATGTAAAACACTTAAATTGGTAAAAGTTTTTGGCCATCAATTACCAAGACTTCACTTGGGATTCAGGAAATGCCATGTAAGGTAATACATAATGTCACTGTTGTGTGTTGTACAAGTGTCTTGGAAAATATGACTTCAGAAGCTCAGAATATGTTTGCGGTTAAATATAAATTCACTGCCAAATTTTTCCCTTGTCAGTTGTTTTTATCTACTTATTTATATCAAAGTTGCTATATTTATACCTCTTTCTTTAATTCCTAGGATTTCAAATGAACTAGAAATGAAGATTCTTCATTTTTACCCTGAACCTGATACTAGTTATATATTTAGTTATGGGCAAGAAGCTGTGCACTCTCTGGACTTTGGTTTCTTACAGGAAAGGGCTTGACTATGGTTCCTCTTCATATCTTCTAAATAAAACAAGGCATCTCACAAGGCAGAGAAGCAATGAGAGAAAAATGCAACAAAATTCTAGGCTAGGAAGAATCAAAACTGTTTCTTTCACTCAAACGTTGGAAATGCTCTACTCTGTCTTAATTTTTAAGACCTGCATAGCTTTACCAGCTTTACCCTTCCTTCCTGGTTACCACTGCCACCTGCTAATGCAGACAGCTCATTACATTCTTAGCCTTCCCTCACTGTGATCAAATTTTTTTTTCCTCTTGGATTGAGTCCCAACCCTACGAACGATGATAAGAACTTAAGTTGTAAGGACCTGCATATCTGTTGACCTGAATCAACACCAGAGATTGAAGTCTATTGATCACCTATTATTTCTGAACTCTTGGGTCTCTCCAGCTCTGTTCCTTACCAGTCCTGACTCATTCTTCCTACCATTTCTCTTCCCACCGGATTCCCCCACTTGTACTTTTAGATCTCTTTTCTCTTTTATTCCAACACACCTTTATGCAGAATGTTCTCTCTATATCTTTTGCTGACTAAAGCCCGTTATTTTGTGAGGACATGACATTCTCTTGCAACCATGTCAAGTGGAGCATGTACGTTTCTTTTTCTTTTTTTAATTTATTTATTTGACAGAGAGAGAGATCACAAACAGAGAGGCAGAGCAGAGAGAGAGGGGAAGCAGGCTCCCTGCTGAGCAGAGAGCCCGACTCGGGACTCGATCCCAGGACCCTGGGATCATGACCCGAGCCGAAGGCAGAGGCTTAACCCACTGAGCCACCCAGGCGCCCTGGAACATGCATGTTTCTCCCATATTCCGATTAACTAGGGTTTATGGGTGGATGGGATTTGTGTCCTTGTTGTTTATTACTGGTTTTGAATATTTACCTCTTATCTCACTTTTATATCCCTTTTTCTTGGAGGTTATATAATTTTCCTTTTTCAGCCTTACCTCTTCCTTTTTGCTCTCTTCTTACTGACTTACAAATTTTACTTTTTATTCATGCAGTCTTTTAGCCACTCAGTTTTTCTCTCCATCCAGCTTCCAGTCTTCTCATGTTTTCAACATCCATGTAGATGGCTTATATGGCATACTGTCGATCTTTTCAGATCAATTTCTGTATTGCCTTCATACCAACTCAACCACATTTTCCTGTGGTCTTTAACTAAAGAGGTCATAACCAACGACTGCACCACCTCCAATATTTCACATTTAATTTTCCAATTCTATACCTATGGTCTCCTACTTTTGTAAAATCACCTGGTCAATGACCACATGGAGTCAAGTCTTCCAGAAAATTCAGATCTTTAATCCATTCCCACTATTTTCTTCTCCTGTCTTTTCTTTCCTCCTTATCTTCTGTGATAGGCAGCCTCTAACTTATCCCTCAATGATCTTACTTCTTGTCATCATGCCTTTGTGTAATCATCTCCACTTGAGAGTGAGCTAGCTTTAGATACTTGCTTCTACTGAGCAGGCAGCAGTGATAGGATGTCGCTTCCATGTTTAGGATATAAAATGACTGTCTTCCATCTTGGGAGCTCTTTCACTCTCCCTTATAGCACTCATTTGAGGTAAGACCCTTGTCCTGTTGTGATACAGCCCTATGGAGAACCCCAAGTGACTTTGGTTAGAAGCTTATCTTCCAAGCCTATCAATAGCTATGTGCGTGAGCTTGGAAGTGAAAGTTTCTCCAGTCAGATTGTGAGATGTCCTGGACAATATCTTGGTAGTAGCTTCATGAGAGCCTTTGAATGAGAACCACTCAGCTAAGCAGCTCCTGGTTTCCTGATCTGCAGACACTATGTGATATCAAATATTTATTGTTTCCAATTGCTAAGTTTGGGGATAATCTTTTATATAACCGTAGGTAACTAATGCATATTCTATGGATTTCATGCCAATTATTATAATAATTTACTTATAACTTTCAACTTTCTGTTACATTTCCATGGTTGAATCACTATGCATACTGTACTGTACTCAACCACTGTCTCTGAGCCACACGCATGAAGAAATTCACACCCTTAGGCAATCTGATGTCCCAATGCATTCATAACCACCAGGTTCATATGGCCTCACTACACAGGCTGTCACTCGTAACTTTCACTTATAAGCTCACTCTCCTATTATACCCAATGAATATTTTGTAACTTTTCCTTGATTATTACATCTTAAATCTTCCCTTCGACTCTTCAATTCTGATAACTTTCTTTATTCTTCACTTATAAAACAGATGTGATCATATGGGAACTCCCTCATCTTACATAATAAAATCATTAAACCTATGTCTTTGCCCATTTTCTCCTTTCTTATAGTCTCTATAGAGAGATTGCTTTTATCTCAAAAGCTATGCCCTCCATAAGTATCTCAGATTTCTATTGTTTCTCACACAACCAAAAATCTTTCCCTTTCTTCTGGATCATTTATATCAGTATGCAGATATTTTAAAGCAATATGGCCATTCTGTAACAATTTTTAATTAGCAATCCTTATTTCTTATTTCCCCTTCATAACTAATCTTTTAAAAAGAAGTCTATCACAATTACTTCATTTCCTCACTTCCTTCTCATTTCTCTATTCCTTCTAATTGGCTTCCAGCCTCACTGTTCCACTGAAAAAGTTCTGGCCAAGGTCACTAAAGGCCTTCATGTTGCCAAGTTCATAGATAAATTTCTTTTTTCATTTACCCCGACTTTTAACACTATTTTGCTTCCTATACCACTTCTTTCCTTCTTGATTCCTGTTTTACCATACCCTTCTAGACCTCACTGACTTTCCAGTCACTTTTTTTTTTGACTATAAAATGCCAGTTCCTTAGGGATAACTGTTAAATCTAATTCCCTCATTTGTCTACCATCTCTCCCTTAGTGATCTAATACATCCTTTGATACCAAATGTCACTGTAAGAAGGTATATACGGCTGAGTAATATTCCATTGTATATATACACCTTTTCTTTTTTATCCATTCATCTATCCATGGACACTTGGGTTGCTTCCATAAAGCAGCTATTGTAAATAATGATGCAATAAACTAAACATAGGGGTGAATATATGTTCTTGAAATTAGTGTTTTCATATTCTTTGGGTAAATACCCAGTAGTGGAATTACTGGATCATACATTAATTCTAGTTTCCATTTTCCGAGGATCCTCCATCATGTTTTCCACAATAGATGTTAGCTTTGTTAGCTTTGTTAACAACAATGCATGAGGGCTTCTTTTTCTCCACATCCTTGCCAACACCCATTGTTTCTTGTTTTTTATTTTAGCCAGTCTGACAGGTGTGAGGTGATATATCTCATTATAGTTTTGATTTGCATTTCCCTAATGATGAGTGATATTGAGTATCTTTTCATGTGTCTGTTGGCCATCTGTATGTCTTCTCTGGAGATGGACTATTACTCAGCTATAAAAGGGATGAAATCTTGTCATTTGCAACACATGAATGGATCTAGAGAGTGGATTAAGTGAAATGAGTCAGTCAGAGAAAGACAATACCATATAATCTCATTCACATGTGAAATTTAAGAAACAAAACAAATGAACAAAGAAAAAAAGAAGCAAACCAAAAAAACCAGACTCAACTCTAGAGAACAAACTGGTGGTTACCAGAGCTGAAGTAGGTGAGGAGATGGGTGAAATAGGTGATGGGCATTAAAGAGTACACTTATCATGATGAACACTGACTAATGTAGAGAATTATTGAATCACTATATTGTACACCTGAAATTAATATAATAATCTATGTTTAGTATACTGGAATTAAAATATAAATATATAAATAAACAAAATAACAAAAAAGAATGTATATGCACATACATTGTTACATACAAACACATAGTCACACACGTGTATTTCTTTAGCTAGAAAACTCTTCTGAGTGCTAGATTTTTAGGTAGTCAGTTATATGATTGATATCTCACAGTCTCATATCTCTCAGTCTCACAGTCATTTCAGATTTAAGATAATCAAAACAAAATTGATTACTCCAAAAAGAAGTGTTCTCCCTCAATCTTCCCATCACAGGAAATGATAACCCTATCCCGCCCAATTATTTATCCTATAAACATGGGAATTTTGCTTTCTGCCTCTTTTTCTATCACTCTCACATTCAATCCCTTGATGAATGCTACCTGTTCCACGTTGTATTAGTTTGCTAGGACTGCCATAACAAAATATCACAGCCTGGATGGCTTAAACAACAGCCATTTATTTTCTCACAGTTGTGGAGACTACAATTCAAGATCAATGTGACAGCATAGTGGATTTTCTCTGAGATCTCTTCGTGGCTTGCAAATGGCCATGCTCTTGCTGTTTCTTCTCATGGCGGTCCCACTATGTCTGCTGTACCTCTGGTGTCTCTGCATGTCCCAATCTCTGTCTCTCTCTCTCTCTCTCTCTTTTTTTTTTTTTTTTAATAAGGACATCAGTCCAATTGGATGGGGGCCCACACCTCATTTTAACTTAATTACCTTTTTAAAGATCTTATCTCCAAAGACAATCACATTCTATTATACTAAAGGTAGAGAGTCAACATACGAATTTGGGGAGGAAAGAAACTAAACCTATAACACACTTCAAACATATACATTTCAATTCTAACATTCCTTTCCTTTTCACTGCCATCTTTCTTTTCCAAAGCGTGTAGCTTTTGCCTAGCCCCATGTAATAACCTCCCACCTGGTGTTAAATATTCTTTGTTAATTTATTCCCAATCAATTTTGTTCAAAGGGAAAAAAAATAGGTCCTTTCAAAAAATGTTGAAAATCTTTTTGTTTCATTTTTTTAACCCTATTACTAGTGGCACATATAATAAATCCAACCCCTTAATCATGGCCCACAATGCCTTGCATCATCTGATGCTTGTTTCCCTCTCATCCTGAGCCACCGTACTGCTCACTTATGATGCTCAAGTTGTATTAACCTTTTTTCTGTGCCTAAAAGACACCAATTTTTTTTTTCCTATATATAGCCTTCCTATATAAGGAATGATCTTTCTTTCTCTTGCTTTTGGGAGGACATTCATTGGCTGCACTTTTCTCATCCTTCCGATTTCTTTTTGAAAATTCTTCTTCTTTTTCAAATTTTTATTTAAATTCTAGTTTGTTAACATAAAGTGTAATATTGGTTTCAGTAGTAGAATTTAGTGATTCATCACTTACATATAATACTCGGTAATCAACACAAGTACCTTCCTTCATATCCATCACACATTTGGCCCATTTCCTGCCCACCTCCCCTCCATCAACCCTCAGTTTGTTCTCTATAGTTAAGATTCTCTTATGGCTTCCCTCTCTCTTGTTTTTCACTTCCCCTATATTCATCTGTTTTGTTTCTTAAATTCCACAAATGAGTGAAATCCTATGGTATTTGTCTTTCTCTGATTGATTTATTTCACTTAGCATAATACACTCTAGTTCCACCCACATTGTTGCAAATGGCAAGATTTCAATTCTTTTTGATGGTTGAGTAATATTTCATTGTATATATACACAACACCTTCTTTATCCATTCATCAAACAATGGACGCTTGGGCTCTTTCCATAATTTGGTTATTGTTGATTATAGTACTATTTTTAACTTTTTGAGGAATCTCTATATTGCTTTCCAGAGTGGCTACACCAGTTTGCATTCTTACTAACAAAAATTCTCTCTTTAAGGAAGCTTATGGTCTTATATGGTCTCTTCTCTTATATTCTCTTTCAAGATAATTATTTGTCTGTTTTATAATATTTGCTCATTTTAAATTTTTTATTGCTTTTTATTTGTTTTCCTCATTGGCCCATCACAATATACTCTTGCCTAACATAATGCAAAGCACATTATAACTGCTTAATAAATAGTGAAGGAATTGGTCAAAATTTGCAACATGGTAAATTCCACATACTGGCATTAGCTTTTCCCATTGGAGTCATTTTATGTAACTGTATAATTTTAGCAACTATGTAATACATATTTGTATCACAACTAGAGTTGTCTCTTTTCTGGACCAAACATTTTATTTCCTTCAGACCTTTCTCATGTGACTTGGTCTCCAGAGCCTCTAATCTTTATGGCTGTTTTCCATTGGATTTGTCTCAGTTTGTCACACCTCTTTGATGTCATAATTGTTAAAAGAACTCCATATTTTAACTTTCCAGTATAGAAACAACAACAAAAATCTATTTGTTCAGTTCAAACGAACAAACATTCACTAGGTATCTAGTTGGCCAAACTCTGTAGTTACAAGGATGAATTTCTGATGCTCTTCCATATGAGGACAAAAAGCTTTCAACTCCCAGAAATGAATTAATTGTTGATGTATTTAACACATATTTCCTAAGCACATATTCCACATAAGACACATTGTAAGATGTTTAAGAGGCAACAGGAATAATCCCTGCCCCTGTGATGATTGCTTCTATTGGTAGAGATAGCTAATTAAAAGTTATCCACTACCTAATTATAACTTGCAAATGTGTCATATGTTTCAGAGGATAAAGATATATAATGCTATGAGAGGTGTGGAGTGTGTGTGGTGGGAGAAGGGAAATATGAGACCTGGGATAAAAGGGCAGAGAACATTTATGTGAAGAGTGGCATTTGATCAGAGATCTGAAAGACAGTAAGAGAGTACCAGTCATTCCAGGCTAGGGTAATAGAGGTATTGAGGCAGGAAGGAACAGAACACATTCCAGAAAAAGAAAGAAAAGCTGAGGGGAATAAAAAGAATGAAGGGGTTAGTGGCAATTGAATTTGTTAATAAAGATTAGGATAAAAACCAGTGTGTCTTTATTTCAATAGCAATATTGATTAAAGGATGGTAAACAGAGAAATAAGTTACTTGGATTTACATTTTTGACAGTTCATTCTCACTTCAGTTTGAGGAGTGATTTGAGGAAGGTAAGAATGGATGTGAAGAAACAAGTGAGGAGGCAAATATATTAGTGACAATGGTGGCATTAATGGAGATGGAGAAAGAGTATCCAAAAGACATTGAGAGGTAAAATCAATAGAATTTGTCAATGGTTTGATATAGTAAGGATGATTGTATTTGAATAAGGGCATCTATTAGTAAATATGTATAGTGCTGGTTCATATAGAAGTGACAGTCAATTACAATACTTGATGGAGTTATTTATTTATTGTTTTTATTTATTTATTCATATATATATATGTATATACATACAAACAATTGGATTTTTTTTTATCCTGTGTGTGTGTGTGTGTGTGTGTGTGTGTGTGTGTGTGTGTGTGAGGGGGTGGGGCAACTGGGTGGCTCAGTTGGTTAAGCATCTGACTTCAGCTCAGATCATGATCCCAGGGTCCTGGGACTGAGTCCTGCATTAGGCTCCTTGCTCAGCAGGGAGCCCCCTTCTCCCTTTCCCCTATCTCTTCCCCTTTGCTCATGCTATCTCTCTCTCTCTCTCTCTGTCAAATAAATAAATAAAATATTTAAAAAGAGAGTCTCAAGGGACTCTAAGAACATGATAAAATAATACCAGCCCTTTGCTTTTGTCATAAATATGCAAACTTCTTCTGGTGGGAAACCTTGTTTCTGTGCCTTGCAATTGTCTGGGATAGACAGTTCAACTGTATCTGAAAAATCCACCTCCAAGAAGGCTTACTCACATGACTGACATTTCGTGCTGGCTATTGGCTGGGAGCCCAGCAGGAGCTGTTGTACCTTTTCACACGGGCCTCTCCATAGGCTTACTAGATCTTACACATGGCATTGCAGCTGCCTTCCATGAGTCAGTATTCAGAAAAAGACAGCTGCCAGTATATCAAGGCCTATGCCTGGAAGTTGGCACAGTATCACATCTGACATTATTCTATTAGTCAAAGCATTCACTAAGCTTGTTCAGATTCAAGGTGCCTGTGGAAGAAGAAAAGGGGCATTTAAGAATAATGTCTCTAGTTTGTGATGCAATCACCTCTGTCAATGGAAGGAATATAAAGAAGGTGTGATACAAGGTGCACACTCTGTTTATGGATATTTTAGTGGATTATATCATTCAAAACATTAATTATTATTTCATAATCAATGATACCTCCATATCTTATGGGCTTATCCAAGTTAGTGGACAGTGTTAAATAAGCCCATTTTAAATACAGTGTCCAGTAACATACAACTAGAATCTTTTCTATTAGAATATACATTTTTAGAGGACCGGAATATTGTCTTATGCCACAGTATTAGCCTTTGGGACAGCACTCCATAAAAATTTGTTGGCTAGTACACTAATTAATATTCTTTTAATTGTTACAGTTTGCTGTTTAACCAAACAACCCATGCTAATCTTCCCTTTCCAGGAATATGCCAGATGATATCAAATATTTTGGAATAAGAAACATTCACATTATATCCACAACATTCTTCTCTTATAACATCCCAGCATAGCTTGGTATATCCAGGCTGATTCCTACTTATTACCATTTTGTTTTTTATATATTCACAAACTATTAAATAATTTATTCAATAATTTTTCCAGGGATCAGTATTTAATTCATTAAACTATGATTTCTAAAAATAAGTTCTTTCCCCTTTTAAAGTAAAGTCAGTGTCTACTGTCTAAAACTGTCTTATTTTTCTGTGCCCACTTCCTTGCCAAGATTTTTCAAAAATCATTGAAAAGCTTTCAAAAGAACTTTTATACTTTCTTTATATATACTGTGATGCGATTTTTCTAGATGAGGACATTTGAATCAATATAAAATATCTAAGGGTTCTTTTACTATTTTCTTGATTTCTGGAGTATCATCTCTCTCAAACATTGCAAGACCATACTTTTAAAGTGAAAGATCATTCATTTTCTGGTAGAAAAGAAAATAGAAATAGGAGTTGAATAAAGTTACTTTCTCTCTGTCTTTTTTATACTTAAACATTCTGTGCCATGAACAAAGTTTTCTTCAGACTTGCTGTTATTATTACATATTTAAACTTTTTTGTTTTATCTTTCTTTATGTGGACATTTTTCTCTCTTTTTAACATCCTTACAAAATTTTGGGAAACCTGGGTGGCTCAGTTCATCAAAGCATCTGCCTTTGGCTCAGATCATGATTCCAGGGTCCTGGGATTCAGCTGTGTCCTATAGGGCTCGCTGCTCAGCAGGGGAGCCTGCTTCTTTCTCTCTCTGTCCCTGCTTGTGTTCTCTCTCTTGCTCACTCTGTCTCTCAAATAAATAAATACAATCTTAAAAAGAGAGAGAAAGAGAGAGACAGAAAAAAAATATCCTTACGAAATTTTATCTAAGTCTCAGAGTTCCTAGTGATGCAACTGACGGTCTCTCAGAATTTTGGCCTAAATTCACAGGAGTTATGTGGATTATACATTTGGGGTGATTTTTTTTTTAAAATACTTTAAAAATATTTTGCCTTAAAGATAAAGTGATGTATAAAAATTTTCGAAGTTTTTTGGAAGGCAATTTGTTTACTAAATCTCTTGTGTGTGTGTGTGTGTGTGTGTGTGTGTGTATGTACACACACACTGATTTTTAATACCATGAAGAATTGGACAGGTCCAATTTATAGAGAAGGAATTTTTAAAAATAAGTTCTCTTTTGATTTTACTATGGAGGTTAAATCTCATGCAAATTTTCCATTTCCATATCACACTCTCTTTCTATGATCTTAGTTGCTCTACTAAGGGAAAAATTGGTAAACAATCCTCAGACTGTTCTTTTTTTCAAAAGCCACTTAAACCACCTTATTTGACTCTTTCAGTGTTAACATCTGAAATAATTTTTCTGTATCCCAGAGTCCACTCAGTATTGCTCTGAAGTTGATGCTGTCCAGATTGTAGGCACAATATTCAGGTAACGTTTTAATCCTTAAAACATTAATTATTAAGAAATTATTCAGTGAGTTAAAAGGAAAAACAAACTGCTAATTTGATATCAGTTATCTAAATGCATCTTCATATTTTCCTTATAAGAAATAGAAGATATTTTCTTTATAGGAAAGAGAAGGAGATTCAGCATGGATTTTATTAATCTTTTCCTTCTGTGCTTCCCTTGAATCAAACTGAATGAGAACTATTAAAAAATTCACTTTAATCTATTATTAAGATATAAAAATGCAGGTCCATATCAGCTTATTCAGTTTCCTAATAGGCTAAAAGTGAAGCATCCTTATTGAACAAATGTTACCTTCAGAGTAACGAAGACATTAAACATAGAAAGGATTTCATGTTTCACACATGCAACTTTATTTTACTCAAAATTTCATTCTTCATGATGTTCTCATTTAGTGCCCCAGTAACAACAGAATATGTATGAAGCTATATTTTATTTTCCTCAAGAGAATAATTTATAAACTGGAAAAAGTCTAAATTAAGCACAAATATTGGCAATGATCAATCATTTGGTTTATCTACTCTCAATTTTTCCACATAAAAGCTTGTCACAGAATTATAATATTGAATGATAGATCTTCATAACTATAACCAACACTAGAAACACTTCAATTCTGTGTTTCTGAAACTTGTCCCATCATCAGTGGCAACAGGGGTATTCATTTAAGTACACAATCCTAAGCCCATTCCTCAAAGCTTCTTATTCTATTGGTATTCCAGGCTATTTTTGTAACCATGACCCCAGGTGATTCTTATGATCAGACAAGTTTGGAAAAGAATGGTGTAGTTCAAGATTCTCATTTTATAGATAAGAAAACTGAGACGTGGGCATCAACAGTGAATTGTCCACAGGTATCTAGCCAGAGCTGAGAAGAAATGCTAGGTTTTTTATGGTCTACCCTTAACATTTCCAAAACGATGTCTATTTTGATATTTTTATCTTAATTTCTGAATGAGATAATTATTCATCTAGTTCTCCAAAGTACATATTTTTATTGTTATATTAGAGTATATCAACAAAACTACATAGCATTATTGTCTCGTACTTGATGATAAAATCTAGGCATTGTTTATCTTTCTGCATTGGGACATGCATTATAGCTGCTGAGAATGGGAACTTTCACACAATGTGGAGCTATCCTGGTGAGCCATTTTGTCTGGGCCTAGATAAATTTTTTTTTTTTTAGATTAAACATTTTTAACTGCTGAGAGTTTTGATGGGTACACTTTGAAATTAATTAATTAAAATTGTGGATGAAATTCATTGACGTAAAAGAGGGCTAGTCATAGAACTAAGAGAATTTTATTAATGAAACCATTTAAGAAGAATGCTTGTTGTGCCTTTGTTCCAGCAACATGTGTACAATATTTTAAATAATTCAAAGACTATCGTCAAGGCCTACAGTGCAAAGATAACTAAAATGTCTTAGTGCACAGGATAAACTTTAAGACAGACTAAAGTTTGAATTCTCAGTCAGCCTCCTAATGACTGTGTAAACATGGATAAGTCACTTCACATCTGAGTTTCAGTATTTAAAAAAAAAATTAGTCATTAAGACAACACTACTTACTTCATTTAATTGTCATGAATAAGGATCACATGAGAGGTGTCAAATATGATGAAGAAAATGAGAAGAACCTCAATGACTGGTAACATTTGGCACTGTTTACAAGCATATTTATATGACTGATGATATAATGACAAATATAAAAGTTTCCTGAGCTGAAGGCAAAGAAAAAGTTTGACCTGGAACAGTGAACACAGTACTGAGCAGAGAGAAAGAAGAAAGACTTCACATTGCACAATGTAATTGTCATTTACTTGTATTTAATTTAGATTTGACACTACTTGCTGTATCAAACATTCCTTACACACTGCAGAGAGAAGTTAAAAATAGCTAATATATATATATATATATATATATATATATACCTACTTTGTGTATATGGTTTAATTATTAAAATATAATTATTTAAGCTTATTTAGCTATATATTTTTTTCTTTCCATGAAAAGCAAAAAAAAAAAAAAAAAGAAAAGAAAAGAAAAGAAAAAATTCCACCATAGAAAAAAAAAGAAAAATATTTGAGTAAACAGTTTTCTAGAGATAGTAACATTTAGGCAGTAAACCTTGGAGTCTGACTGGGTATTAGTAAATTCTGAAAATATTTAAATTCTTTTAAAAAATATTTCTTGTATGACAGGCTATGAATGTCTTTAAGCAGTAAATATACATAAATTTGTTCTCATATGTGACTATAGCATATATTTATTAGTGATGTATAATACCACCATTCAGATATATTCCTAATTATGCTGAATGATTTTATATAGTCAAACTTGGGTAAATGAATAAAAAGTTCAGAAAAATGTTACTCAAATTTATTTCAGTGACAATGGAAGAAATAGTAAACTATCAAAATATCTCTTTAAATTTTACTACATATAAGACAATGGTACTATAATTTTTTAAATTTTTTAATTTTTTTATTAACATATAATGTATTATTAGCCCCAGGGGTACGGGTCTGTGAATTGCCAGGTTTTTACACACTTCACAGCACTCACCATAGCACATACCTTCCCCAATGTCCATAACCTCACCACCCTCTCCCTACCTCCCCTCCCCCTGCAAACTGGTACTGTAATCTTAAACTTATTTTCCAATTTTGATTATTTAATGATTATCTTTTTTTTTAATTTTTTAAAAAATTTTATTTATTTGACAGAGAGAGATCACAAGTAGGCAGAGAGGCAGGCAGAGAGAGGAGGAAGCAGGCTCACTGCTGAGCAGAGGGCCCGATGTGGGGCTCGATCTCAGAACCCTGAGATCATGACCTGAGCTGAAGGCAGAGGCTTAACCACTGAGCCACCCAGGTGCCCCAATGATTATCTTATTTTTAAGGTTTACACAAGAATGGATGCAAGACACATGGTAACAATTTTCACGTTTTTTTCAATCCGTGTGAGTAAAAAGTTTGCTAGATGAGACTTAGAATATAAAGTTTTATCCTGAGATGAATATTTCTAGCTAATGTCAAATTACTTATAACCTTCTGAAAAACACTCAAAGTATATGACTTTGACAGTATAATGGAATGGTTCCATAATAAAACCCAAGTAATTAGAAAATTAAATTTCTGCCATGTGTTTACAGTAGAAAGCAGATTGTTAATAATCATCAAAAAAGAGTTTACATTTAATATTAAATTCTAAATAATACCTATTCTCCTGAAGCTGTTTCAAAAAATACAAACAGAAGGAAAACTTCCAAACTTGTTCTATGAGGCCAGCATTACCTTGATCCCAAAATCGGGCAAAGACCCCATCAAAAAGGAGAATTTCAGACCAATATCCCTGATGAATATGGGTACCAAAATTCTCAACAAGATCCTAACTCTAATAGGATCCAACATTACCTTAAAAGTATTATCCATCACAACCAGGTGGGATTTATTACTGGGATTCCAAGTGTGCTTCAACATTTGCAAATCAATCAATATGATAGAACACATTAATAAAAGAAAAGACAAGAACCTTATGATCCTCTCAATTGATTCAGAAAAAGCATTTGACAAAATATACCATCCTTTCCTGATTGAAACTCTTCAGGGCAGGGATAGTGGGAACATTCCTCAATTTCATAAAAACCATCAATGAAAAGCCCACAGTGAATATCATTCTCTATGGGGAAAAGCTGAGACAGTTTCCCTTAAGATCAGGAATACAACAAGGGTGCCCACTCTCACCACTACTGTTCAACATAGTACTAGAAGTCCTAGCATCAGCAATCAGACAACAAAAAGAAACGAAAAGCATCCAAACTGGCAAAGAAGAAGTCAACCTCTCCTCTTTGCAGATGACATGATACTTTATGTGGAAAACCCAAAAGAACCCACCCCCAAATTTTAGAACTCGGAACAATTCAGTAATGTGGCACGATAAAAAAAAAAACAATGCCCGGAAGTCAGTTGCTTTTTTATAAACTAAAAATGTAACTGTAGAAAGAGAAATTAGGGAATCAGTTCCATTTACAATAGCACCAAAACCACAAGATACTTAGAAATAAATCTAACCAAAGAGGTAAAAGATCTATACTCTAGGAACTACAGAACACTTATGAAAGAAATTTTTTTTTTATTTTTTTTTATTATTTTTTTATTTTTTTTTATTTTTATTTTAAACATTTTTATTTATTTATTTGACAGACAGAGATCACAAGTAGGCAGAGAGGCAGGCAGAGAGAGAGGAGGAAGCAGGCTCTCCACGGAGCAGAGAGCCCGACGCGGGGCTCGATCCTAGGACCCTGGGATCATGACCCGAGCCGAAGGCAGAGGCCTTAACCCACTGAGCCACCCAGGCGCCCCTTATGAAAGAAATTGAAGAAGACACAAAAAGATGGGAAAACATTCCATGATCATGGATTAGAAGAATAAACACTGTTAAAATGTCTGTGCTGCCCAGAGCAATTTATACTTCCAACGCCATCCCTATCAAAATACCATTGGCACTTTTTCAAAGAGCTGGAACAAACAATCTTAAGATTTGTATGGAACCAGAAAAAACCCTGAATTGCCGAGGAAATGTTGAAAAAGATAAACAAAGCTGGGATCATCATGTTGCCTGATTTTACATTTTATTACAAAGCTTTGATCACCAAGACAGCATGGTATTGGCACAAAAACAGACACATAGGTCAATGGAACAAAACAGAGAGCCCAGAAATGGACCCTCAACTCTATGGCCAACTAATCTTCAACAAAGCAGGAAAAAAATCCAGTGGAAAAAAGACAGTCTCTTCAATAAATGCTGCTGGGAAAATTGGACAGCTATATACAGAAGAATGAAACTCTGCCATTCTCTTACACCATACACAGAGATAAACTCTAGGTGGATGAAGACCTCAGTGTGAGAGAGGAATGCATCAAAATCCTACAGGAGAACACAGGCAATAATCTCTTTGACACGGGCCACAGCGACTTCTTTCACGACATGTATCCAAAGGCAAGGGAAACAAAAGCAAAAATGAACTTTTGGGACTTTATCAAGATAAAAAGCTTCTGCACAACAAAGGAAAATAGTCAACAAAACTAAAAGGCAACCCATAGAATGGGAGAAGATATTTGTAAATGACACTACAGATAAAGGACTGGTATCTGAGATCTTTAAAAAAATTCTCACACTCAACACCCGAAAAATGAATAATCATGTTAAGAAATGGGCAGAAGACATGAACAGACATTTCTTCAAAGAAGACATACAAATGGCTAGCAGACACATGAAAAAAAATGTTCAACGTCATTAGCCATCAGGGAAATTCAAAGCAAAACAACATTGAAATATCACCTTTAACCAGTTAGAATGGTAAAAATTTACAAGAGAGGAAACAACAAATGTTAGAGAGGATGTGGAGAAAGGGGAGTGCTCTTACACTGTTTATGGGAATGCAAGTTGGTACAGCCACTTTGGAAAGCAGTGTAGAATTTCCTCTAAAAGTTAAGAATAGAGCTGCCTTATGACCCAGCAATTGCACAATTAGGTATTCACCCCAAAGATACAGATGTAATGAAGAGAAGGGCCACTTGCACCCCAATGATCATAGCAGTAATGTCCACAATAGCCAAACTGTGGAATGAGCCAAGATGTCCTTCAACAGATGAATGTTTAAAGAAGATGTGGTTCATATACACAATGGAATATTACTCAGCCATCAGAAAGGATGAATACCCATGACTTACATCGACATGGATGGAACTGGAGGGGATTATGCTAAGTGAAATAAGTCAAGCTGAGAAAGACAATTATCATATGCTTTCATTCATATGTGGAATGTAAGAAATAGCATGGAGGACATTAGAGAAAGGAAGGGAAAACTGAAGGTGGGGAATCAGAGGGAGAGACAAACCATGAAAGACTATGCACTCCGGGAAACAATCTGAGGGTTTTAGAGGGGAGGGGCTGGGGGGTTGGCTTAGTCCAGTGAAGGGTGTTAAGGAGGGCACTTATTGCATAGAGCACTAGGTGTTATACACAAATAATGAATCATGGAACACTACATCAAAAACTAATGTTATACTGTATGGTGACTAACATTAAAAAAAAATGCTTAAAACCCAATTTCCCATCTGTGGAGTAATTACACCAGAAACCCCACAACACATAATTTGACATTCCACATTAGAAATTTATATTAAAATTCCTTTTAATCATATAGCCATCTTCCTCTTGCATATTTTCTCTCCTCCTCTCCAGAAACATGAGTGAAAAATTATCTTGTTTTCAATCATGTCTCTGTACCCCTGTATTGAGATCTTACCCCCAGGCAGCTCACCAATGTAGTTTTCCAAAATAAGATACTTCTTCCCCAAGCAATGTTCTAGTACCAGCTATAAAGATCATTTCAATCTTATATAACAAAATCAGTATCAACATTGATATTGATATGACTGATCTTATTTTGCATATTGTATTGGCTAAGAAGGTGAATTCTGAAATCAGAGTACTGGGTTCAATTTGTAGTACTACCATTTATTTGAGTTTCTTAACTTCTGAACCTATTTCTTTATCAGTAAAATGGGGAGGATAATGTTCACCTAATAGAGTCATTGTAGGACTAATGGTAAGGAGTGTTAAGTACTGATTATTATACCCAGTTCCTCCAATATAATTTGGAGATAGTAATAATACTTGTTTCGTAAAGTTATTGTGAGGTATAAGTGAAAAAAATGCAACTAAAATGCTTAGCACAGAAATAGCCCATGGCACACAATAGTGAGCAATATATTTTATTGCTACACTATTAGCGATAATGTAACATTTTTTATATATTTAATATATCCAATAATTATAATAATTATTCATTTATATTTATTCATTTATATTATTTTAATAATATTTTTAAATAATATTAAATAAGATAGTTTATTATTGTCTACACTAAAAGCAAGCATTTCTACTGGGTCCACAAATCAAATTCAAACATTAATAGCATATATTTAATAGGTAAATATAAAAATGCTTTGGAAGAGAAATATACTGTCCATTTCATCATCCTTGGTGTCCAATTACTTAGTAGTAAATTTCACATTAAGAACAGAAGGCAATATGTAATTCTTGTTTTCAACTCACCTACATATTTATAACAGAATGACAATCATCTTGGCATAGTCTCCATAAATCACGACTTCTTACATATGTGTGTTTGCATGTGTATGTGTGTGTGGGGGTGCCTGTGTGTGCTTTGACGCAGCTAACACAAGAAACAGTAAAGTAGAAAAAATACGTAAATCATGATAATAAACTAGATCAAAATGATTAACTTAGAAAAGTATATGTATCGCATTGGTAGATTAAGACACATTTAGCTTCTATCAAACAAATTGTAATCAGAATGAATTCAGTGGTGTATAAGAGATTTCTAACCAAATACATTGGCTAGGTCCATACTTAGTTTCTTAGTTAATCCTTTGAAGTAGTGACTTGGAAATAATTCCTGAATGTCCTTACTTATTAAAATGATTTGTAATTATTACAACAACACAACCTTATTCAAGATAACATCTGAAAGAGTCAGAGGGATGCTCTACCTCTTACCTCGAAGTCTAGGGTTTAAGAAAAAATTTTAATACATTGCTCTATTCTCCTGGCTAAGTTCATATCCTCTTGATTTTAAGCCAATTTTTAATTGAATTCAGTTAATTTAATTGCTCCTCAGAGATGTCCATAAAATGTGCTCTTCCATATTTCCTAGCAAAAGTGCCATTGTCTCTGCTCAGCATTCCCAAGCAGACAGCAAAACTACCATCAAGCTCCATCTTGCTCAACAATGACTCTTTAATGTGGTCATCTCATGCACTTTGTATTTCAATTATAATTTAGAATGAATTAAAATCTATTTAAATGGATAGCCTCATCTCTTAGGACTCTTGATAGAAATTCATTTCAGAACATTCTATTTCTCTAAGGTAGCACTGTAAAAAAGTGTGTTGTATTATATATTCTTAATTTTGTATCATTAATTTCATTTCTCTTTATAATTTAATCCATTTTCATATGTTTATTAATCAAATTAAGTACAGTGGTGTGTTTATGCTATATATTCTTCATAGATGAAGCATTGATATTTTACACTTAAAATTATATTTAAAAATCTAGGATTTTGTATTTCAATATTATAGAGCAGATTTTATAATCAAGTTGCTCATGGATGTGAGTGAAGTTATTTGCTATGGTATTGAAGGATCATAATATGATGTTTTAACATAAAAGTATCTCGTAGAATTAATTCTAAATTTATAAGGCCACTAATAATAACATCATGCAAAAATATAGCAATTTATGATTTATGAAGGAGTCCAGTCCTGTGTATTTATTAACCCTGTGAAAGAGTTAGGACTGGCATTATTTTTTTTTTTAAGATTTTATTTATTTATTTGACAGACAGCGATCACAAGTAGGCAGAGAGGCAGGCAGAAAGAGGAAGGGAAGCAGACTCCCTGCCAAGCAGAGAGCCTGATGCAGGGCTTGATCCCAGGACCCTGAGATCATGACTGGAGTGAAGGCAGAGGCTTTAACCCACTGAGCCACCCAGGTGCCCTTAGGACTGGCATTATTATTCCCATTTCATAGATCAGGATTTGGCAAACTATGGTCTGTGGGCTAAATCTGGCCTATTACTCACTTGTGTAAATAAAATTTTATTGGATCATAACTGTGCCAGTCATTTATATATTTTAATGGCTGCTTTGGAGTGCAATGTATCCTGAAAGAAAAGTATAACCTATAAAACCTAAAATACTTACTCTCTGATTCTTTACAGAAGTTTGTCCAACCTTGTTACAAATGCCTATACTGAGACACAGAAGGTTTGACTAATACTCCATATTTATATACCAGGCATTATGTTTCACAGCCAGTATATCAATCCTAAAGAGCACAAGGTTAAGCAACTTTTGCCATAGGAATGTGCAATGTTTTCAAAGACAAAACTCAGGAATGGAGAAGGAAGCTTAGGTGAGAAGGGTTGTTGATGAGGTTCTAAATAAACAAATAAAATATTCAGTAGTTCCAGGACTCTACTATGCCTTCTGCTCTAATAGCTGTTTTCTATTCTTCTTGAGCTCTTGGAAGCTGTCCTCTGGTAATTGTTATAGGTTTTACTATATTAATAATAGGTATCTGAATTTTTATCATAGAACTCACTATGTCATTTTAACAAATACCATGATAATTAAGCACATTTTACTTTCCTTTTCCAATCTATGTTTATGGCTTGACAATTTCAAAGAATTTTATTGCCTTATTAATAAAGGTCAGGTATTTTAATGTCATTTTTTTCTTGAAAATAAATTACATGTTATGTTCACCCACTGCTTCTTTATATTTATACATGATTTCTTTCTTTGTAACTCTTTATGTCTCTAGTGGACTAATGTGCTTTATTTTTTTTTACTATTTTATTTATTATTATTTTTTTTGCCTCAAATAAACTACGATTTAATATATGTCAATACAGATTGTATACATGTTTAAATCACTTTGGTTTATAAATTATAACACTTTATAAGAGATTAAAAGTTTTAGATGCCACTCAGTTACATAATACTAATAGACAAATAAGTGCCTCAGTTTACATATATTCATTGATTTACGGATATTGGATTTATTTGCATAGGTAATAAATGACATTGGAAAGAAACTTGGTGCAATGATTAGCCGGCTAGAAAAAGCAGAGGAACAAATTAGTGGCCCAGAAGACAAAATAATGAATGGAGAATAATAAAACTGAACAAAAGAGAAAGAATTATGCAACATAAGAATAGACTTTGGGATTCTATCAAAAGTAATGATATTTGTTGTTATAGGAGTCCCAGAAGAAGAAGAGAGATAAGGGGGCAGAAAATTTATTTGAGGAAATAGAAGCTGAAAATTCCTCTAATATGGGGAAGGAAATAGACATTCAGATCCAGGAGGCACAGACTACTCTTAAGAAAATCTATAAAATCAGGTTGACACTAAAAAATATAAATTTATATTCATCAGTGATATTGGCCTGTAATTTTCTTTTCTATAGTGCATAAGTCTGGCTTTGATATCAAGGTAATATTGGCATCATAAAATGAGTATGGACGTATTCTATACTCTTAAATTTCTTGGACTAGTTTGAGAAGAATTGGTGTTAATTCTTTAAATGTTTGGTAGAATTCACCAGTGAAGGCACTTAGTCTGGATTTCCCTTTACTGGGAGATTTTTGTTTATAGATTCAATCTCTTTAGTCCTTATTATCTATTCACATTTTCTCTTCTTCATGATTCAGTATTGGTATGTTGTATATTTCTAGGATTTTATCTGTTTCTAGTTTATTAGATAACCTAGTTGATGTATAATTATGAATAGATAACCTTGTTGGCACGTAATTGCTCATAGTAGTTTCTTATGACCCTTTGCATTTCTTTGTTACCAGTTGTAACGTCTCCTGTTTAATTTGTGATTTTGTTTGAGTCTTCTCTCTTTTTTTCTTAGTCTAGCTAAAGTTTTGTCAATTTTACTTACCTTTCCAAAAAAAAAATAGCTCTTAATTCTGTTGATTGTTTTATTGTTTTTCTAGTCTCCATTCCATTTGGGATTAGTGTGTTCTTCCTTTTATACTTCCTTGAGATGTAAATTTAGGCTGTATGACTTTTTTTTTTAATTAATGTGGACATTTGTCACTATAAACTTCCCTCTTAAAACTGCTTTCTGTAACACATAATTGTTGGTATGCTGTGTTTTCATTTTGGTTGTTCAAGATATTTTTTGGTTTTCTTTTGATTTTATCTTTGACCTATTGGTTAAGAGTGTATTGTTTAATGTCCCCTATTTTTGTGCCTGTACCATATTGTTTGAATTTCTATAGCTTTGTAGTATATCTTAAAATATGGAATTGTGATACTTCCAGCTTTGTTCTTCTTTCTCAAGATTGCTTTGACTATCCAGGAGCTTTTATGTTTCCATACAAATTTTACTTAATTTGTTCTAGTTCTGTGAAAATCGTTGTTGGTATTTTGATAGAAATTGCAATCTGTGGATTGCTCTGAGTAGTATGGACATTTTAATAATAATCATTCTTCCAATTAATGAGCATGGACTATCTTTCCATTTTTTGTGTTGTCTTCAATTTCTCTCATCAGTGTTTTATAGTTTTCAAAGTATGGGTCTTTCACCTGCTTGGTCAAGTTTTTTCATAGATATTTTATTTCTAATGTAGTTATAAATGGACTTGCTTTCTTAATTTCTTCTGCTTCTGTGTCATTAATAGTGTATAGAAATGGAGCAGATTTTTGTAGACTGATTTGCCTCCTACAATCTTACTGAATTCATGTACCAGTTCTAGTAGTTTTTCTGGTGAAATCTTTAGGATTTTTTATATGTGGTATCATGTCATTTGCAAATAGTGAAAATTTTACTTCTTTACCCATTTGGATGCCTTTTATTCTTTTTTCATGTCTTATTGCTGTGACTAGGACTTCCAGTGCTATGGTGAATAAAAGTGGTATCAGTGGATATCCTTGTCTTGTTCTTGATCTTAGTAGGAAGCTCTCATTTTCTCCCCATTGAATATGATGTTATTTGTGGGTTTTTCATAAAAGGCTTTTATTATATTGAGGTGTGTTCCTTGTAAATCTACTATTTTGAGGGTTTTTATCATGAGTGAATGTTGTATTTGAGCAAAAGTTTTTTCCACACCTATTTAAATGATCATATGGCTCTTATGCTTTTTCTTATTGATGTGAGATATCACATTGATTGATTTGAAATATTGAACCATCCTTGCATTCCAGAAACAAATCTCATTTCATCATGGTAAATGATGTTTTTAATGTGTTGATGGATTTGTTTTGCTAATATTTTGTTGAGGATTTTTGCAACTATGTTCATCATAGATATTGCCCTCTATTTCTCTCTCTCTCTCTCTTTTTTTTTTTTTTTTTTTTTTTTTTTTGTGGAAGTGTCATTATCTGGTATGGGTATCAGAGTAATAAAGCAGGCCTCATAGAGTGAATATGGAGGTTTTTCTTCCTCTTCTATTATTTTTGGAGCCATGTGAGAAGAATAGGTATTAATTATTCTTTAAATGTTTGTTAGAATTTACCTATGAAGTCATATGGTCCTGGACTTTTGTTTGTTGTGAGTTTTGTTAGTTCAGTTTTGGTAGTTTATATGTTTCTAGTAATTTATCCATTTCTTTTAAATTGTCTAATTTGTTGGCATATACTTTTTCATAATATTCTCTTGTAATCTTTTGTATTTCTTTGTTATTGGTTGCTACTTCTCTTTCAATTCTGCTTTTGTTTAGTTAATCCTTTCTCCTTTTTTTTGACTAGTCTGGCAAAAGGTTTATCAGTTTTATTGATTTTTTTTCAATGAACCAGCTCCTGGTTTCACTGATCTGTTTTACTGGTTTGTTGTTGTTGTTGTTTGTTTTGTTTTGTTTTTTAGTTTCTATTTCATTTATTTCTGTCTGAATCTTTTGTATTTCTTTTCTTTTACTGGTTTTGGGTTTTGTTTGTTCTTTTTTTCTTAGTTCCTTTAGTGTAACGTTAGGCTGTTATGTGAGATATTTCTTGCTTCTTGAAGTAGGCCTTGTATTGCTGTAAACTTTCCTCTTAGAACCATTTTTGCAGCATTCCATAGATACTGGACTGTTTGCTTTCATTTTCATTGATCTCTATGTATTTTTAAATTTCCTCTTTGATTTTTTTGGTTGACCCATTCATTGTTTAGTAACATGTTATTTAACCTCCATGAGTTTGTGCTCTTTCTAGATTTCTTCTTGTGGTTGAGTTCTAGTTTCATAGTGCTGTGGTCAGAAAATATGCATGGAATGATTTTGATATTTTGAATTTGTTGACACTTGTTTTGTGGCCTAACATTGTCATTTTTTTATGGACAACGTTCCATGTGCACTTGAAAAAAAAGTGTATCTGCTGTTTTAGGATGGAATATTCTGACTGTATTTGTTAAATCCACCTGGTTCAATGTGTCATTCAAAGCCATTATTTTCTTGCTGATTTTTTGTTTGGCTGATTTGTCTCTTGATGTAAGTGAGATGTTAAATTCTCCTACTATTATTATATTATTATTTATTACTTCCTTTATGTTTGTTATTAACTACTTTAAGTATTTGGGTATCTCCATGGTGAGTGTACAAATATAGGTGTTATGTCATCTTCTTGGATTTTCCCTTTTATGATTACATAGTGTCTTTCCTTGTCTCTTGTTACAGTGTTTATTTTAAAGTCTATTTCCAATATATGTATTGCTAACACAGCTCTCTTTTTACATCCACTTGCATTATAAATGCTTCTCCATCCCTTTGCTTTCAGTCTACATGTGTCTTTAGGTCTGAATGAATTTCTTGTAGGCAGCATATAGACGGGTCTTATTTTTTTTAAATCCATTTTATCACCCTATGTCTTTGGATGGGTGCTTAGTCCATTTACATGCAAAGCAATTATTTAGGTATGTAGTTATTGCATTTTGTTCCTTATTTTATGGTTGCTTCTGTAGTTTTTCTCTGATCTTTTTGTTTCTTGCTCTCCTCTCTTATGAATAGTTTGCTTTCTAAAGTGACATACTTGGACTTCTTTTTCTTTATATTTGCATATCTATTATTGGTTATTGATTTATGACTATTACTAGGTTTATATACAACATCTTCAGTATATAGCCATCTATATTAAGTTGATGGTGACTTAAGTTTAAACCCATTCTTTACTCCTCCCCTTTCCACATTTAAGGTATTTACATTCTTTTATTTCCAGCCTTTTATTTTGTGGGTTCCTTGACTGATTTTACAGATATACTTATTTCTACAGTTTCTGTGCCCCTTCTTTCACTAATCCTGCTTAAAGAATTTCCTTGCCACTGAAAAGGTCCCCTGTAATATTTCTGTAGGGCTAGTTTAATGGTCATGCCTTCCTTTAACTTTTGTTCGTCTGGGACACCCTTTATCTCTCCTTCTATTTTGTATGCTAGCTTTGCTGAGTAGGTATCCTTGGCTTCAAATTCTTTCCTTTCAGGACTTTTTAAAATAAAGGTTTTATTTATTTATTTGTCAGAGAGAGAACAACCAGGAGCACAAGCTGGGGAAGCATCAGACAGAGGGAGAAGCAGAGTCCCCACTGAGTTAAGACCCTGGTGCTGGACTTCATCCCAGAACCCTGAAATCATAACCTGAACAAAGGCAGATGCTTAACTGACTGAGTCACCCAGGCATCCCACTTTCAACACTTTGAATGTATCCTGACACTCTCACTGGCCTGCAAAATTTCTGTGGGAAACTCTATTCACAGCCTTATGAGTTTCCCTTGTATGTAACTTCTTTTTTTTCCCTTGCTGCTTTTAAAATTCTGTCATCACTACTTTTTGCATCTTTATTATTATTATTATTTGCATCTTTATTATTATGTCTTGGTGTGGATCTTCTCTGCCTGATTTTGTTGGGGAACTCTGTGCATCTTTTATCTAGATTTCTGTTTCCTTTCCCAGATTCAGGAAGTTTTCATCTAATATTTCTCCAAATAATTTTCTGCCCCTTTTTCTCTTTCTTTTCCTCCTGGGATCCTTTCAATATGAATGTTATTACTTTTGATGGTATTGCTGATTTGCCCAAGTCTATTCTCATTTTGCATAATTTTTTTCTCTCTCACCTGCTCAGCTTGATTACTTTCCATTACTCTGTCCTCCAGGTCACAGATTTTTTTTTCTTCTCCTTCATCCAGACTACTATTTATCCCATGTACTGTATTTTTAATTTCATGTATTGTGCTCTTCATCTCTGATTCATTCTTCTAAATCTCATTGCTAAGGATATCACTGATGCCCTCCATTTTTTTCTCAAGTCCAGTGAGCATCTTTATCATCATTACTTTAAATTCTCCATCAGACATATTGCTTATCTCCATTTAACTTATGTCTTTGCTATGATATTGTTTTATTCTTTCATTTGAGACATATTTCTGTGTCTTCGCATTTTTCTTTATACATAAAAGGTGTTGCATTTATTTGCTAAGGCTGTTGTAACAAAGTACCACAAATGGTTAGCTTACAGAAATATATCTTCTTACAGTTCTGACAACTAAAGATTTAAAGTCAAGGTGTCAGTAGAATTTGTTTCTTTTGACAGGCTATAAGGGATGGATCTGTTTGAGGCCTCATTTAGACTTAATGATGGTTCTTACTTCGACTTATAGATGGCTGTTTTCTCTGTGTCTATTCACATTTTCTCCCTTTTATGTATATCTATATTTGTGTCATATTTCCCCTTTGTATAAGTCCACTGGTCATATTGAATTGGGGCCCACCCTAATGAATTAATTTTAACTTGATTGAGTCTATAAAGATCATATCTCCAAATAATTTTATGTTCTGAAGTATTGGGTGTTCGAACTCCAACATAGCTTTTTGGAGGGAACCCAATTCAACTTATAGCTGGTATAATAATATTATCTCATCACAAATTCACTGGGAAGATTAACAGAAAGCATGTACTTAGCACAGAACGTAGCAGAGTTAAATCAATATGAATATGAGCTAGTATGATGTTTTATGTTTAAGATTCTTATTCATGTAATTACTCCATTTTCCTATTTAAATTATTTTTTCTTGTTAATTTGTAAGAGATATTTGTTTACGAACTATTTAGATTATAAACATAAAAATATTTTTTAAGTCTTTCAAATTTGCCATATTTTTAATTAATTTACATAATTAAGAATAATTTTGTTAACAAATCTATTATCTTCTTTTTAAAAAAGATTTATTTACTTATTTTAGAGAGAGGGAGAGAGCACGAGTGGGCAGGGCAGAGGAAAAGGGAGAGAGAATCTCAAGCAGACTCCTGGTTGATTGTGGATCCCAAGGCAGTGCTTGATGTCATGACACTGAGATCAAAATCTGAGCTGACTGACTACAACACCCAGGTGTCCCTATTATCTTCTTTATTAAATTATCCCCCCACTTTTTTTTTTAATGTTCAGAGAATGTTTTACTCCACAATAGGATGGACTAAATGTCTACAAATATTTTCTTCTAACTCTTCAATTATTTGATTTCCCCACCTCCCCACACAGTTTCCTCATGTACACATCCTATAGAATCCCAACCCTTGATTGTGCGTGACATCAATAAATAAGATGAGAAACACTCCAGTGATTACATTGGGTCATAGGCCAGATAAAGTTATTTTGCAGATGTAATTAGTATTCCTAATCAATTAAATTAATCAAAGATTATCTTAGATGAGTCTGACTGAGGTAAAGCCTTTGAAATAGTCAGAAATGGAAAAAAGTGAGAGAGACTCAAAGAGGAAACATGTTATCCTGTTGTCATGGAGTTAGCAACTATGTCATCTTGTGGAGAGGGTCATTTATCAGAGACAATAACTGAACAACTTCAGTCCAATACCTGCAAGCCTTTGAATTCTGCAACAACCATGAGCTTGAAAGATGGCCATGAACATTAATTAAGATAGTAGCCTGGACTGCAGTTTTAGTTTGCCTTTGTGAGAGCCTGAACACAGAACCCAATAACATGTGCCCAGACTTCTCACTCAGAAACTGTGAAATTTATTTCCCTTTTTTAAAGTCACCAAATTTATGGTAACTTGTTATATAGTGACAGATAACCAATATTCTTCACTACTTATTTCCAGTACTATACATGGATCCCAGATACCTAAAATGGCACATTTCCATTTCCAAATATTTATATGTTACCGAGTCTCTTGGAAGAATCAGTATGTTTAAACTGTTCAACTTTATAATGTGTTTTTATGTGGCAATTAAAATTTCACATTTTTCATTTATTTTCCAGAACTTTCTAGACAATTTTCAAGTTTACTAGGTTTAGATGGAAGAGTGGGTCATTATTCTTAAAAATTTATAAATTTTACTTATCAAAAGATATCAGGAAGAAAATGAAAATGAAAGGCATGGGCAGAGAGAAATTATTCACAATATACATGTGAATATTTATTAACAGGCTTAGGTGTAGCACAGAGGCCTTTAAATATTTGTTCCTAACAAGCTAACATCAATAATTGTGTAGCTAATTAAAGTTTATCAAGGATTCAAGAAAGAAACTGATTAAAATGATTAACATGGTGGTTTAGCTTTGACATTAAGTTTTTTTCAACTTAGAAAGAACTCTTTTTAAACATTAAAAAAAAAAAACTTGCTTGTGCATATAAGAATTTTGGCATGGAAAATGAAAAGATAATGAGGGTCTCACCTTTACAAATGCCCTACTGTCCTGGAGTTAGAATAACTCTCCGCCCCCCAACCTTTGATATAGACAAAACAGAAAATGTCAAAGAAAATTACTGAAGCCAGGAAAAGATTGATAAATTAGAAGAAGGAATGACTGCTTTGGATTATGCAACAGTTTCCAACTGGACTCCCCTTTGCCTTTCTCCAATCAAGACTACTTTTTGTTGGCTGAGAGAAGACAAGGAGAGAGAGTGAAAAGAGGGAGAGTAGTGCATTTGGGTTCATGCAAAAAAACCTGAAAAAACAAAAAAACAACAACAAAAAAACACTCCCCCAAACACATTTACTGGGGAATTGGGAGGAACTGACTATGGCAAGTTTTTTTTCAAACAGTGGAGCCCAAATTCTGAGGTGTTAGAAGTCTGTGCCAACTTAAGTCAAGTTGGGTGGGCAATGGTGCTCCTGGGGAGAGGGTGGGTAGAGACCTGGGAGCAGATGGTGGACAGTGTGGTGTGGAGATCTCCTGGGCTACACTGGGAGAGAACATTCTCCCTCCTGGAGTACATTTGGAAGTGGGTATATTGCCCTTCCAAGGACAAGGGACTGGTGGGTGTCATTGAGAGGTCATTCAATAGCAGGGGACAGAGGCACATGCAGAGGACAGATAACCTGGTCACAGGTTTACTGTGTTTCATCATAGACTCCAAGCACCTGCATAGTCATGTGACTGCTTTGGAGTCAGCAAAGAGAGAGAACAGGGCCAGGCACAGTACTGTGAGGTTTTCCTCTGGGGGAGAGGAGAAGATCTGTGCCTTGCTGGCTCCTTTAGGATTTGAAGTTTTGAATCCCAAACACATGTCTGAGAACTGTGACACAGGGCAGCAGTGTGCTAATATACTGGGTGTAGACAGGTTGAGGGCAGGTATTGAAGGAAACCTGAGACACAGGAGGGAAGATTTTTGCTTTTCTGTGAAAGCTTCCTAAACAGTGATTGGTGTGAATTCCTCTCCCAAGGGACAAGAGGGTACGGTGATGCCAATTTCCAACCTCCTACCCTGCCCCCAGGACAGTCAGACTTCAGTGAGCAACATAACACCAACAGTGGAGGCTGGAGCTACTTATACTAAAACCCATACTGCTGTGCCCTGCAGGGGCAGTTTTACTGAGGTATGATTGAGCCAATGCAGTGGGCCTCTCCACCAGAGGACTAATACAGGCTCCCTGCATGTACCAAGTCTACTGCTCAGAGTGTTCCAAAGCATCAGCTTCAGTTCTGGGGGAAAGAAGACCTTTTCCCCCCCTTTTATTTTCAGAATCAGGTTTACAGTTTTTTGTTTGTTGGTTTGGCTGTTTTTCAATTTCCTTTTCTCATCTTTTGGATCAGTCTTCCTTTTTTTTTTTTTTTTCTTTTTTGTTTCTTTCTCTTTCTTTGAAATTAAACTTACAGTTTTTTGTTTGTTCATTTGAATTTTTTTGTTCCTTCTCCTCTCTTTCTTTAGATCAGGTTTTTGTTTGTTTGTTTTGTTTATTTTGTTTGTTTGTTTTTTTCCTTAATCAGGCTTATTTTAACAAAGCACACCTAGTTAAAGGTCCAAACACTCCCTATTGCAAGCAAGGAGGAACTCTGCAGAGGGCTAATCTGTGGAAAAGAGTTGCCAAAACACAACAGCAGAGTGCACACAGCATACACCAGAAACACTTCCAAAAAGCACCAGGCCCTGGACAGTGTATGATGCCTTCTTAATATATCATTACCCTCCGAAACAGGAAATAAAACAAACTTTCATATGATGCAAAGATGTAAACCCAGACAAAATGACAAGATGGAGGAATTCTCCCCAAAAGAAAGATCAAGAAGAAATCATAGCCAGGCATCCAGGCATTTGCTCAAAACAGATATAAGCAATATATCTGAACAAGAATTTAGAAAAACAGTCATAAGAAGACTGGCTGGGCTTGAAATAAAACATAGAAGAGACCAAAGAAACCCCTGCTATAGAGATAAAAGGCCCCAAAACTCTTCAGGCCCCAATAAAAATGCTATAACTGAGATGTGAAATGGATTGGATGTAGTCACAATAAGGATGGAAGAAGCCGAAGAATGAATACATGATATAGAAGCTAAAATTATGGAAAATAATGAAGATGAAAAGAAGAGGAAAAGTATCAGATCATGACTATAGACTTAGGGAACTCAGTCATTCCATAAAGCACAATAATATTCATAACATAGGAGTCCCAGAAGAAGAAGAACAGGAAGATGGGGTAAAGGTTTATTTGAATAAATTGTAGCTGAGAACCTCTCTCATTTCAGAAAGAAAACAGGCATTCAAGTCTAAGAGGTACAGAGAACTCCCAATAAAGTAATAAAAAACAGGTCAAAACCAAGATATATCATAGTGAAACTTACAAATATAGAGATAGAGAATTCTGAAAGCATCTACAGACAAAAGGTCTTTAACTTAAAAGGGTAAACACATAAAGTTAGCAGCAGATCTGTCCACAAAATCCTGCCAGGCCAGAAGAAAGTGGCATGATATATTCCACATGCTGAGTGAGAAAAATGTGCAGCCAAGAATACTTTACCCAGCAAGACTCTCATTCAGAATAGGAGGTGAGTTAAGAGTTTCCAACAGAAGCAAAAACTGAAGGAGTTCATAAGCTCTGCAAGAAATATTAAAGGGGACACTTTGAACGTAGAAGGAGACCAAAAGCAACAAAGGAACAAAGAATATCAATAGGAACAGTGATTTTATAGATAATATAATGACATTAAATTTATATCTATCAATAATTACTCTAAATGTAAATGGGCAAAATGTTCTAGTCAAAAGACATATGATATCAGAATAGATTTAAAAAAAAAAAACTCTATAGCTATGTTACTTACAAGAGACTCATTTTAGACATGAAGACACCTCCAGATTGAAATTAAGAGGGTGGAGAACCATCTATCCTGTTAATAAACATCAAAAGAAAGCTGGGGTAGCTATACTTATATCAGACAAACTAAATTTTTAATTTTTTTAGAGAGGAAGAGAGAAAGATGGAGTAGGGGTAGGAGGTGAAGGAAGGAGAGAGAGAATATTTTTTTTTTAATTTATTTATTTGACAGACAGAGATCACAAGTAGGCAGAGAAGCAGACAGAGAGAGAGAGGAGGAAGCAGGCTCCCCGCTGAGCAGAGAGCCCGATATGGGGCTTGATTCCAGGACCCTGGGATCATGACCTGAGCTGAAGGCAGAGGCTTTAACCCACTGAGCCACCCAGGTGCCCCGGAGAGAGAGAATCTTAAGCAGGCTTCCAAATCAGCATGGAGCCCAATGAGGGGCTCAATCTCACAATGCTGGGATCATGACCTAGGTCAAAATCAGGAGTTGGACACTTAACCAACTGAGCCCCCAGGTGTTCCTCAGACAACTAGGTTTTAAACCAAAGACTGTAATAAGAGTTAAAGAAGGGCACTACATCATAATAAAGGGGTCTATCCAACAAGAAGATCTAACAGTTGTAAATATTCATATTCCTGGGTGGCTCAGACTGTTGATTGTCTGCCTTCCGCTCAGGTCATGGTCCCAGGGTCCTGCGATTGAGCACTGAGTCAGGATCCTTGCTCAGTGGAAAGCCTGCTTTTCCTTCTCCTTCTGTTGTTCACTTTGCTTGTGTGTGCTCTCTCTTGCTCTCTCTGTCAAATAAATAAATAAAATCTTTTTTAAAAACACATTTGTAAATATTTATGTCCCCAACTTGGGAGCAGCTAAATATAGAAATCAAGTAATAACAAAATATAAAGAAACTCATTGATAATAATACAATAACAGTAGGGGACTTTAATTAACATCCCACTCATAACAATGGACTCATCTAAGCAGAAGATCAAGGAAATAATGACTTTGAAAGACACAGTGGACCAGATGGACTTAACAGATATATTTAGAGCATTTCAACCTAAAGCAGCTAGAATACATCAGAATATTTTTTTTAAGGATTTTTATTTATTTATTTGAGAGAGAGAGAGCATGAGAGAGGGGAGGGTCAGAGGGAGAAACAGACTCCCCATTGAGCAGGGAGCCTGATGCAGGACTCGATTCAGGGACCCCAGGTTCATGACCTGAGCTAAAGGCAGTCGCTTAACCAAATGAGCCACCCAGGCACCCAGAAATCCTTTTTGAGTACACATGGATCATTCTCCAGAACATCACATACTGGGTCAAAAATCAGGCCTCAACTAGCACAAAAAGACTGAGATAATACCATGCATATTTTCAGACTATAATGCTATGAAACTTGAAGTTAATCACAAGAAAAAATTTGGAACATCCACAAATACATGAGGAATAAAGAACATCTTACTAAAAAAAATGAATGGGTAACCAGGAAATTAAAAAAGAAATGAAAAAAATACGTGGAAGCTAATGAAAATGAAAACACAATCATAGCAAAGGCAGTCATAAGAGAGAAGCATATAGCAACACAGACCTTCTATAAGAAGCAAGAAAAGTCTCAAATACCCAACCTATATTTTGCTTAAAGGATCTGGAAAAAGAACAGTAAGTAAAGCCTAAAACCCACAAAAGAAGGAAAATTATTAAGATTAGAGCAGAAATTAATGATATATAAAATAAAAAATAGTAGAACAGCTCCTAGAACAATGAAACTAGGAGCTGGTTCTTTGAAAGAATTAACAAAATTGATAACCCCCTTGCTAGTCTTATCAAAAAGAAAAGAGAAAGGACCCAAATAAATAATATCACAAATGAGAGAGGAGAGATCACAATCAACACTGCAGAAATACAAACAATTATAAGAGAATATTATGAGCAATTACGTGCCAACAAACTGGGCAATCTGGAAGAACTGGATAAATTCCTGGAAACATATAAGTTAACAAAACTGAATCTGTAAGAAATAGAAAATTTGACTAGACATATAACCAGCAAAGAAATAGAATCAGTAATCAAAAATCTCCCAACAAACAAGAGTCCACAGCTGGATGGCTTCCCAGGGGAATTCGAACAAACATTTAAAGAGTTAATACCAATTCTCCTGAAACTGTTCCAAAACATTGAAATGTAAGGAAAATTTCCAAACTCATTCTATGAGGTCAGCATTACCTTGATTCCAAAACCAGACAAAGATCCTAATAAAAATGAGAATTACAGACCACTATTCCTGCTGAAAATAGATGCAAAAATTCTCAACATGATACTAACAAATTGAATCCAAAAGTACATTAAAAGAATTATTCAGGAACGCCTGGGTGACTCAGTTGTTTAAGTGTCTGCCTTTGGCCCAGGTCATGATCCCAGGGTCCTGGGATCAAGTCCTGCATTGGTGTTTCCTGCTCAGTGGGGAGCCTACTTCTCCCGCTTCACTCCCCCTACTTGGGCTTGCTCTCTTTCTCTATCTCAAATAAATAAATAAAATTTTTTAAAAAAGAGTTATTCATCATGATCAAGTGGGATTTATTACTGGGCTGCAGGGGTGGTTCAATATCCACAAATCAATCAAAGTGATACAGGATCAAGAGATCCAAAAAAAGTATTTGACAAAATATACCATCCTTTCTTGATAAAAAGCCTCAACAAAGTAGAGAAAAGGAACATATCTCAACATCTTAAAGGTCGTACATGAAAGACCCACAGTTAATATCATTCTCAATGGGGAAAAACTGAGACCTTTTCTCCTAATGTCAGGAACATACTGGGATCTCTACTTTCACCATTGTTGTTCAATATAGTACTGTAGGTCCTTGTCTCAGCAATCAGACAAAAGAAATGAAAGACATCCAAATCAGCAAGGAAGTAGCCAAACCTTCACTCTTCACAAAGGACATGATACTCTATGTACAAACACAAAGATTCCACCAAAAAATTGCTAGAAACTGAATACAGCAAAGTTCTAGGACATAATACCAATGTACATAAATCTGTTGCATTTCTGTACAACAATAATGAAGCAGAAGAAAGAGAAATCAAGCAGTCAGTCCCACTTACAACTGCACCCAAAATCACAAGATGCCTAGGAATAAACTTAAACAAGGAGGTAAAAGATCTGTTCTCAGAAAACTGTAGAACATTTATGAAAGAAATTGTAGAAGAAACAAAGATATGGAAAAACATTCCATGCTTATAGACTGGAAGAACAATATTGTTAAAATACCTATACTCCCAAAGCAATCTATAGATTTAATGCAATCCCTATCAAAATAACACCAGTATTTTTCACAGAGCTGGAAGAAATAATTCTAAAATTTTTGTGGAATCACAGAAGATCTTGAATAGCCAAACGAATGTGGAAAAAGAAAACCAAAATGGTAGGCATCACAATTCCAGACTTCAAGCTGGGTTAAAAAGCTGTAACCATCAACCAGTATGGTGCTGGCACAAAAACAAACACATAGATTTATGGAACAGAATAGAAAACCCAGAAATGGACACAGAACTATAAGGTCAACTAATCTTTGACAAAGCAGGAAAGAATATCCAATGGAGAAAAGGCAGTCTCTTTAACCAATGGTGCTGGGTGGAGCCTGGGCGGCTCAGTCGGTCAAGTGTCTGCCTTTGGCTAGGGTCATGATATCAGGGTCTTGGAATTGAGCCCCATGTGTCCATCTCCCTGTTCAGAAGGGAATCTGCTTCTCTTTCTCCCTCTCTCCCTGCCCTTCCCTGATGCCCTTTCCCCCAACTTGACCTCAGCTGATCTCTTTCAAATAAATAAATAAATGAATAAATAAAATCTTTAAAAAAATCCAAAATGGTGTTGGGAAAACTGGACAGCCACATGCAAAAGAATGAAACTGGACCACTTTCTTACACCATCCTCAAAAATAAATTCAAAATTAATGAAAGACCTAAATGTGGAACAGGAATCCATTAAAATCCTAGAGGAGAGGAAAGGTCACACAACTACTTGCTAGACACATCTCCAAAGGCAAGGGAAACAAAATAAAAACGAACTATTGGGACTTCATCAAGATAAAAAGCTTTTGCACAGTGAAGGAAACAGTTGACAAAACCAAAAGACAACCTATGGAATAGGAGAAGATATGTGCAAATGACATATAGGATAAAGGACTAGTATCCCAAGTCTATAAAGAACTTATCAAACTCAGCACCCAAAAAATAAATAATCCATTTAAGAAATGGGCAGAAGTCATGAACAGATATTTCTCCAGAGAAGATATAAAATTGACTAACATATAAAAAAAATGCTCAACATCACTCATCATCAGGGAAATAAAAATCAAAACCCAATTAGATACCACCTCACACCTGTCAGAATGGCTAAAATTAACAACTCAGGAAAAAACAGATGTTGGCAAGGATGTGGAGAAAGGGGAACCCTCTTACACTGTGGATGGGAATGCAAACTGGTACAACCACTCTGGAAAACAGCATGGAAGTTCCTCAAAAAGTTAAAACTAGAACTATCTTATGACACAGCAATTTCACTATTAGTTATTTATCCAGAGGATACAAAAATACTGACTAAAAGAGTCATATACATGCCAATGTTTATAGCAGCACTATCATCAATAACCAAATCATGGAAAAAGCCCTAATGATATCCATCAACTGATGAACGGCCAGAGAAGATATGATTTTATATATGTATATTCCAACGGAGATGCACACACACACACATAAACACACACATACACACACACACACATACACACACACACAGGAATATTATTCAACCATCAAAAAGAATGAAATTTTGCCATTTGCCATGACGTGGATGGAACTAGAGTGTGTTATGCTAAGCGAGATACGTCAGTCAGAGAAAGATACCATATGATTCCACTCATGTGGAATTTAAAAAACAAAACATATGAACATAGACAGAGGGAAGGAAAAATAAAATAAGATAAAGACAGAGAGGGAGGAAAACCATAAGAGACTCTTTACTGTAGAGAACAAACTGAAGGTTGATGGAGGGAGGTGGGTGGGTGATCGGCATTATGGAAGGCACTTATATGGGCACTGGGTGTTATATGTAAGTGATAAGTCACATTCTACTCCTTAAGCCAATATTACACTATATGTTAACTAATTAGAATTTGATTAAAATCTTGGAAGAAAAAAGTATTACTTTTATTGCCAAACTAATTGTCCTAAAACATGATTTTTAGAATGTCATTCTCTAATTCAGAAAATTTTAACCAAATCAAATGTACTCTCTTCTACTAATCTTTTAAGATGATTCATAATCTTTCTTCACCCTATCCACATAGGTACAGTTATGCTTCTTAAATCAGAACTACTTATTTTACCAGCCCACAATTTCAGCACTGTAATTTCTCTCTCCAATTCTTTTTTCAGGGTCTTTTCTTGCCATAAATTACATTGAGTTTAATAAATATATTCATGAGCTCCTCTTCCACATAAGACACTGTGAGAGATGCCAAAATGATCCAAACCCTGTCCTCACGACTGTGCACAGTGCCTTTTACATGCTAGATGCTGAGAAAATACCAAAGGTAAAGAGCGAATACATGAATAATGCTATTAAAAATACCTTTTTATCTTTACTTTTGCCCTTCATTTTTTGAAAAAGAGTTAAAATATCAAGATTTATTTCCTCCAAGAAGACTCTTATTTTCCCTAATTCAAAATACTTTGTCTTCTAAAGCTCTTATAGTATATAGTTACTACTTAAATTGTGATCCAAAGAACAGAGTTTATTAGAGATACAGGACCTCAGGTCAAGTTTTAGAACTACTTAATTAGGGACTGTCTTTTAATAAGATTTTTGGTGATTTATAGGTACAGACAATTTTTAAAGAAACACTAGTTTATACGATGGACTTTGACTTCTTAAAATATTATCAATATTATTGTCTATTGTTTCCCTGACTAGCTAATTTCTTAGTAGCAAGTATAGAGGTTTTCACATGCCCCTGAATTCCCTTGTGGTAATTATTGACTTGATATATAATAGGTCCTAAAAATGTTATTTATTGATCACATTCAGACATTACCAAGACTTTAATAATTAATAAACATTGTATTATATGTAACATGTGATATTTGGCCGTGATGGGAAATATACATGTAACATCACCACTTTACCAGAATAAAGTATTTATATTGATACAGAAATCTAACATAATTTCATTTTTAAAAACTTGCATTTTTCTAATAATAATCTTTACAGCTTTAAAAAATATATCCAGAATCCAATGAAATTTAAAGCAGTTTAGTTGTTTGAGTAATTTGAGTTTAGTTGTACAATCTCTTTTTATCTAGAAGAGTCACTCCCTTTCTTTTGTACCTTTCATGATGTTGGCATTAAAAACAAAATCAAACCACTTGTTTTATAGAATGTCCCTCAGTATGAATTTGTCTGAAGAGTATCTTATGATATTCAAATTAAATATTCTTTGGAAATAACACTAAATAGGGAAATGTGTTCTTCTCAGTATATCAAAGCAGGAGACACACAATGTCAGTATGTTCTATTATTGGAAGTTTTAATTTCAAGGGTTGATTGAGATGTCTGACAGGTTTTTTCATTGCTAAGGTATCCTTTTCTCTTTTTAATTAATAAGTAATATATTAACATGAAATATTTGAGATGATGTGAATATCCTATTTCCCAACAATCATTTACCTAATGGTCTTAGTATCAACTGATAATTCCTTTTTTTTTTTTTTAAGATTTTATTTATTTATTTGACAGAGAGAAATCACAAGTAGGCAGAGAGGCAGGCAGAGAGAGAGGAGGAAGCAGGCTCCCTGCTGAGCAGAAAGCCCGACTCGGGGCTTGAACCCAGGACCTGGGATCATGACCTGAGCTGAAGGCAGCGGCTTAACCCACTGAGCCACCCAGGCACCCCTGATAATTCCTTTTTATATCATTTATTATTTTAATGGTTTTTATAGGAATTTTTAATCTGTCATTCTTTCTAATTTTATTGTTCATCATTTTTATGTAACGAACAGCTTCTCCTTATCTTCTCCATTGTATTTTTTGAGTATCTCAAACGACTTGGTTAACACACACACACACACACACACACACACACACATGCAGATATTTGGTGTGTGATACTCCCTTACTGCCATTATTATTTTTGATGCTCGAAGTGTTTTAAATAGAAATACTTCCAAGCCAGCTTCTACCTTGTGATACATCATCTTCAGGTGTTGAGTAGTTCCTTACTCTCAATATAGCAACAAGAGAGTCCAGGCTTACTGGACTTGCCCTTTTCACAACACAGTCCTGGAATCTGCCATTTCTCCAGTAATCCTTGACCCCTCCCCCACTTTTTTTGGTGAAAAGCATTTAGTAAACAAAATATGGACACTGAATATGTGTATTGCTATTGAGATATAATTGCTGCTGGACCCTTTCAGTGATTAGAGCTGGCAAAGTGATTATTCATGTTGATATTTCCATGTCCAAAGTCATTTACTAGGTTCTTTCTCTCCTTCCTACATTTCTTATTTATATCGTTCTTCTTTCACATTGAGAACATTTGTCCTAAACATTATTAATATATTTATTCATTCATTCCTGTTTTGTTACAAAGTGGTTTTAGAATTAAAACACAACTGCCCATTCACCCAAGTATGGTTCAGATACTTCTATAGTTCATTTTGTGCTTACACTAGTTTTCTTAAAGCTGTGTAGTAAGAGAACTGTGGCCAATATTATTTGTATACATTACAGATGGTCTCTGACTTATTATGGTTCAAATTTATAAATTTTAAACTAGTGATGTCACATAAGCATGTATTCAATAGAAACTTAATGTTGAAATTTGAATTTTGATCTTTTCCCAGGCTAGTGACATATAGTGAGATATTTTTCATGATACTGGTCAGTGGCAGTGAGCCACAGTTCCCAGTCAACCATGTAACCACAATTGTAAGCAACCACTACAATTAGAACCATTCTGTGCCCATACAACTCTTTTATTTTTTCATTTCTATTATAGCATCCAATAATTACATAAACTACTCAACACTTTATTACAAAATAGGTTTTGCATTAGATTATTTTGTTCAAATGTAGGCTAATGTAAATGTTCTGGGCACATTTAAGGTAGGCTATGCTTAGCTATGATGTGCAGTAGGCTAGGTATATTAAATGTATGTTCAATTTATGATGGGTTTATCAGGATGTAACGCCACTGAAAATTGAAGAAAATCTGTACTTGTATACAAAATTACTTCTATGTATGTTGTCAATTCATATGCAGTTAGGTTCATTTGGCTTTGTTTCTATTGAACTTTAAATGTTTACCTCCATCTTTGTTGATTTTCTTTTTTTAATATATAAAATTTTGACATTGTTAAAAAGTCACTATATAATGAGGCAAATTCAAAGTTGTTTCATTCTTTTCCCTGTCCTTTCCATTTCATTCTCACAAACTGCCTACACTCTAACCAATTACACTAATTTCTAATTTATCCTTCTTGTATTTCTTTTTTAAAATTAAGCAAATATTCACATATAACCTCATTTCTCTTTCTTTGTTACACAAAATGGAACATATTTATAAACACTTTCCAATTTGACTCTTTAAAAAATATAATGATCCTGGATATCCTGGATATCATTCTACATCACTTCGTAGAGCCTCAAGTTTTTGTTTAAATCTCAATTAGTTAAAATACAGTATAATATTAGTCTTAGGTGTAGAATTTAGTGATTCATCACTTGCATATAACAACCAGTGTGCATCACATTAAGTGCCCTCCTTGATCCCCCCCTCATCTATTTAACCCTTTCCCACCCACCTCCTCTGCTGTAAAACCTGGTTTGTTCTCTATAGTTGAGAGTGTTTTCTGGTTTGCCCTTCTTTTTTTCTTCTTTCCCCTAGTTCTGATTTGCTTTTCTTTTTTTCTTCTTTCCCCTAAGTTTCTCTGTTTTGTTTCTTAAATTTCACATATGAGTGAAATCATATGGTATATTTCTTTCTCTGACTGACTTATTTAGCTTAGCATAATACTCTCTAGTTCCACCCATATCATTGAAAATGGCAAGATTTCATTCTTTTTTTATGAATGGAAAAAGATGTGGTATACACACACACACACACACACCAATGGATTATTACTTTTTCTTTTTTTAAACATCTACATAGTACCTGGTTGCATGAATATCACAGTATATTTAATCAATTAGCTATGTATTAGCATTGAGATTTTTTTTAATTTTTAAAAAATTTTATTTATTTATTTGACAGAGAGAGACAGTGAGAGACAGAGGGAGGGAGTGGGAGAGGGATAAGCAGGCTTCCTGCCGAACAGGGAGCCCAATGTGGGGCTTGATCCCGGAACCATGGGATCATGACCTGAGCTGAGGGCGAACGCTTAACGACTGAGCCACCCAGGCACCCTGAAATTTTAATATTTGAAATATTTGAAATTACAAATAATGCCACAATAAATAATCTTGTATTGTGACTTTTCACAACAAAGGTGGAGGTATATTTCCATGGATAAATACTTACAAGTGGGATCTCTGGGTCAAAGGAGAAATGCATATATAGTTTTCGTAGGTATAGTTTTCTCCATTAGGACATTTTGCTTTTGTAAAAGACCTGCATTAGTACTGTAACTTTTTTTCCATAAAAGTGAAAATCCTCTTCAGATTCCTTTTGGCTAACAAAAACTAATGTAAATCTTTTAAAAAAAGTGAAATGGCTTAATGTGAACTTTTGGAAAGGAGGGGATACTTGTATTTCTGGAGTCCTCTCCTTAGGGGTTGCTATGGACTGAATGTATCCTTTCCACCAGATTCATATATTGAATCCCTAACCTGAATGTGATTATATTTGGAATAGGACCTTTAAGAATAATTAGGTTTAGGTGAGGTCATGAACATGGGGCCCTCATAAGGGAATTTTTGTTTTTGTAAGAAGAGAAGGAGATCAGAGCTTGTGCCCCTTCATGTGAAGACACAGCAAGAAAACAGCTATCTGAAAGCCAGGGGGAAAGCCCTCAAAAGAACCTGACCATGCTTACTCCTGTTCTGAGACTTCCAGCTTCCAGAATGTGAGAAAATAAATTTCTGTTGTTTAAGCCATCCAGCTTCTGATATATATTTTTTCATTCTTTTAAAATTGAAATATAATTAACACACAGTGCTATATAAGTTTTAGATATACAGTATAATGATTCAACAATTCTATACATTACTCAGTAATCATCAAGACAGTCTACACTTAATACCCTTTATCTATTTCACCCATCCCCTAAATTACCCCCACTCTGGCAACCATCAATTCTCTGTATTTGTCTTTTTTTTTTTTTTTACTCTTCTTTTTTGTCCACTTGTTAGTTTCTTAAATTCCACGTATGGATGAAATCATATAGTGTTTGTCTTGCTGTGACTGATTTATTGAACTTGGCATTTATTTAAGCCCATCCATGTTGTTGCAAATGGCAAGATCTCATTCTTTGTAATGGTTGAGTAACATTCCATTATATATCTATGTTTGTATATCACCTCTTCTTTTTTTAAGATTTTTATTTTTAAGTGACCTCTATGCCCAATGTGGGACTCGAACTTACAACCTTGAGATCAAGAGTCACATGCTTTATTGACTGAGCCACCCAGGCATCCCTGTATATCACATTTTCTTTATCCACTCATCTATGGATAGATATTTGGGTTGTTTCTGTATCTTAATTATTGTAAATAATGCTGCAGTAAATATAAGGGCACATATATCTTTTCAAATTAGTGTTTTTGTTTTCTTTGGTAAAAAAAAAAAAAAAAAAAAGCCAAGAAATAACAAGCAATGGTGATGATGTGGAGGAACCCTTGTGCCCTGCTGGTGGGAGTTCAAATTGGTGCAGGCACTGTGGAAGACAATATGGAGGTTCTCAAAGAATTAAAAATAGAATTACCATAGGATCCAGTAATTCTTGCTTATGATATCTTGTTATGCAACAAAACAAATTAAAACAAGGACTTCTTCATGATCAATATCCTCAATGTATATTAAATAATTGTCTCACAGAACTTATGTATTTCCAGTGATAAATATATGCATTCATTTTCCTGTGCCTAATAAAGTATGTAAGAATGTTGTTTCTGAGTATTTGTTTCAAAAGCTGTAATAGTTTAAGTTACTGTTTGGACAATATTTACTCTACTTCTACTCCCCCTTTGAGTGGAATGTGCTCCTGTCTCAACATATGTTGGATTTGGCCATGTGTCTTTTGGGCTCCATGGTAGGTTAAATGTGCCCTTTGACTCTGGGTTTGACCATGTGACTTGCTGTGACCAACGGATTGTAGCAGTTATGATGTAAGCAAAATTTGGAATGTGCCTACACAGTGGGGCTTATAGCTTGTTTTTTCTGTCGTTCCTATGAAAAAAGCATCCCTTAAGTAGTACCTGCTCCTTCATCCTACGACTCTGCAGGAAAACATATTAAGGAGACCAGAGATGGATAGTCTGTGAGGAGCCAACGCATCTGGAATCATAACTTAAAATGGATTAAGATGTATTAAGATGTATGAGAAATAAATACTTATTTTTGTATGCCATTGAGATTTTGTGGCTGTATATATAGCAATAGCTATTTGATGATACACTCTTATTTTGAAGTAATTTAAATTATTTTTGTTATATTTATCTTCTTTGCCTCCTTACCTAGTCCAATGGCCTATGCATATTAAAACAAATTCTTAGTTTAGAGGCTCCACTGAAAGAATTTCTCATTTAATTGTATTGTAATGAGGAAAGGATCCCTGTGGAAAACCATAGTTGAAAAATTAAGTACTACATTTAAATTTCAGACCAAGACTAGAGGTTTTTTCCAAGTACTAAGTTTTATAGTTTATTTCCAATTTACTGAAAGAAGTGCTAAAGCTTAAGAATCCAAAACAGATTTTAGAAAGGTCAAGGAAATATAGCTTTTCTAATAAAATATAATATTCATTTAAAATCTATAGGGTATCTTTAGATCTTTTTGATTGAAATATAGAGAAAATCCTTTATTATTTGTAGTCTGTATTCTCATTTAAATGAAGAAATATAGTTTATTAAGAGAGGTTTGTTATTTGAATACTATTTACCAATTACAAATTTCATATCAGGAATTCTTTGAAGTTATATACAGAGATCTATAGCAGAGAGAATAATCAGCCCAAAATTAATCATTCATACAATTTCTTTTTGTTTTGCTTTGTTTTGGCAGAGAATTGTTGTAGGCAATAGATTCAAGAGGGTGGGAAAAGAGCATGTTTATTTTGCTTTCTGCTGCATATCAAGTACTAACCACTTAATAGTCTGAAATAAAATTTACTGAATTAATGAATATTGATGAGTACAACAATATTTTGCAGCAGGTGCTATAAACTTTGTGAAATATCAGCTTCAGATATATAGCAGACATGAGAAGCAGAATAATAACACCCAAAGATATCCACGTCCTAGTCCCCAGATCCTGTGAATATGTTGTTACATGTCAAGATGGAATTAAGGTTACAGTGAAATTAAGGATACTCATCAGCTGAAATTGAGATGGGAAGATTAGCTTGAATTTTCACGTGGGCTCGATGAATCAGAAGAGTTCTTAAGAGTGGAAGAAGGAGACAGTCAAGTCAGAGGGGATGTGACTCTGGAGGAGCCTGGAGTGTTTTTATGTGAGAAGGACTCTATTTGCCTTTGCTGGCTCTGAAGCTGGAGAAAGTCTCCTGCAAACCAAGGAATGCAGGCAGCGTCTAGAAGCTAGAAAAGGTAAGGAAACATATCTATCAAAAGCCTTTATAAAAGAATACAGCCCTGATGCAGTCTTGATGATGCCTTGATTTTTAGGTCCGAGAGACATCTGTCAGATTTCTGACTTCCCAAAAGATAAGGTAATAAACTTGTCCTGTCCAATCTGCCAACTTTGTGGTAATTTGTTAAAGGATCAATGTGAAATTACTGTAGTAGTTTATTTGGTTCAATTGATTTTATCTGATTGCTGGTGCAGGCATGTTTTCCTTAAGTTCACTTAAAAATTCTGTTAGAGGATTGCAACTACTGTTTGTCTCTTGACCAACAAACAAGTCTGCCTTTACCGTAAAGGCCACAATCTTTGATGAAATAGTCAGAGAAAACAAAACATGCATGCAGCTGTGATGGCAGAAGGAGGTAACTTCTCACATGTGTCTTTAATCAACTAACCCCAGTAACCAGTAGGAGCCATGTTTATTCACATTGAGCTTCAAATGACAGCTTTTTCTTCCACAGTGGTAACTGTGTCTGGGACTGGCAATTAGCCAGAGATAGTATAAAGATCACCTTTACATTCATTTCAAACATAACCAGAAGAATGATTCAAAGGTTACAAAAACAAACAAAAAGCAACACACACACACACACACACACACACACACACACACACACACACACCCCCCCACCCCCCCCCCCCCCCCGCTATGGAATACTGTGCTTACAGAAACCTGGAAAATAAAAATGCAAAACTTAGAAATTATCATTTTACTTACTTAGTTTTTATTAACCAAGGAAAAAGCTAACTTTCCAATATAGAAAAAGAAGTAGAAAATCACACAAAGCATTTACAAATATCTGGTATAAGAGTAAGGCTGTGACTGGAGATTAACATGTTTAGCTTGGAATTAAAAATGAAAAGAAATAATGTAACTATTCTAAAGAAATACTTCATTCCTAAAGTAGAGCTCTTATCTTTCCTGTGGTTATAAAGCTGCCTTAACCTTCCTCCCAAACTAAAGACAAAACAAATAAAACTATATGCCCAGTTATTATAATTTGCCCTTATACTTTTTTACAATTATGAATTTTAATTTAATTTTTAAACTTAATCTACCTTTGGAATAGTTTCTTCTAAAATTATTTAAACTATTTTTCAACTTTCAACAGTCATGGTTATCTTCAATGTTATCTTCCTACATGCACAAATAAAATAAACTGAAAATTTGAGGCTATATAAGCAAGTTAGCTCCTAATAAAATGTCATTAAAATTATTTCAGTATATTTAATAATTATGATGCTTCTTATATTCAATACTATTCCTTTAATTATTTTTGTATATTCAGCCAATTTAGGATTTTATCATTGCCTTATTGCTCCTATAGAATTTTAAGTGTCATTAATTATGTGCCAATGTTTAATGTTTGATCTGATGAAATATGTAGCTTATTACATTCCAAAGATAAACTGACATTCACTCATTATGTTGAGGCTTAAATAATGATTTGGCTGTGATACTTAAGATTTTTTTTTTAGAGATTTTATTTGTTTGACAGACAGAGATCACAAGCAGGCAGATAAGCAGGCAGAGAGAGAAGGGGAAGCAGGCTCCCCACCGAGCAGAGAGCCTGACGTGGGGCTTGATTCCAGGACCCTGGGATCACGACCCCAGCTGAAGGCAGAGGCTTTAACCCACTGAGCCACCCAGGCGCCCCAATACTTAAGATTTTTTAAAAATCTCTTTTATTTCACTATTAGGAGCAATGCTTAAAACAAATTATCATAAAAGAATTATGTCTAACATTAGTTTCTCATCCATATTAAATGTATTTTTCAGGGAAAAGGAATAGAGGAAAAGCTTAGTGGAGGAGGGAAGCATACTGTTTTGAGTTTCTTGTTCATACCAAGAAATATGTATTTTGTTCTAATGATGAGTTATCTTTCTGTATAATATTGTCACCACAATACTGGTTGAAATCTGTTTGAATTCATGCATAGTCCTTTGGAAAATATTTTTATCCTTGTAATTGTTTTAGAATACATCTGCAAAAATCTGAAGATAAACTTATTTTAGGAAATGCAATGGTTAAAAATAATTCTCTCACCAACTTGTTTTTTCCAAAATTTATATATTATCAGTTATTATAACTTTCTCTTACACTTGTTTCTTTTATTTCAATTCCAGTATAGTTAATACAGTGTTAAATCAGTTTCAGGTGTATAATATAATTTCAACAATTCTGTACATTACTTAGTACTTATCATGATGTGTACCCTCTAATGCCCTTCACCTATCCCCCCACCCACCTCCCCTCTGGTAGCCATCAATTTGTTCTCTATAGTTAAGAGTCTGTTTCTTGGTTTGTTTCTCTTTTTAAAAAAAAAATTTGTTCATTTGTTTCATGTCTTAAATGCCACATATGAGTTTTAGAAATCAAATGGTGTTTGTCTTTCTCTGATTTATTTCACTTAGCATTATACTCTAGATCCATCCACGTTGTTACAAATAACGAGATTTCTTTTTTTCTTTTTAATGGCTGAATATTTCATTGTATGTGTTTGCGTGTGTGTGTGTGTGTGTGTGTGTGTATCTAGAAAGGGTTAGCATCCAAAATATATAAAGAACTTCTATGACTCAATATTTCTTATACTTTTTCAATGTTGCATCCCCACTTTTATACCTATTCACTCTGAGCAACTGCATGAACTGTATGTAATAAACAAAATTCCTTAAAGAAAAGAGGACTCTGGATGGCTTAAATATCTAAATGTGCAGAATCCTTCTGACCAATGTAGGAGGAAATATTAAACAGTCTTCAAAAGCACACATCACAAAGGAAAAGTCTATTGAGATTATTTAAAAATTGAGGATTTTATGTAGTGAAAGAGATTATAGATGCTTGAATGGGAGAAGACATTGTTTATAACTAACAGGATGTTATGTATCTTGAATATGCTAGTCATTCCTTTACTAAAGTGAAGAAAGCATCCAAAATATAAAATGAGCAGATGATTATGAAAAAAGAATGAACAGAAAATTAAACCCCAAATCTCACTAGTCTATGAAGAGATTTCAGTGTTATTGTAATTTCATATAAATGCAAATTTAAATGAACTTGGGTAGGGGATGGGTTAAATAAGTGATGGGGATTTAAGGAGTGCACTGTAGTGATGAGCACTGGGTGTTGTACGGAAGTGTTGAATCACTACATTGTACAACTAATATAATAGTACAGCATATATTAACTAACTGGAATTTAAATGAAAACTTAGGGAGAAGAAGAAAAAAACAAACCAACCTTGTGCTTTCATTATATCATTCTTAGCATAAGCCAGAGTGGAAAGAATGGTGATTGTATGTGTGTTGGGAATGGTCAGGTCTCTGGTGGAACTGTAGATTGGTGTAGCTATTCTGCTGAAAAGTGTGCTATTGGTTATTCATCAATTGCCTTCCTGAATATGCCTCAGAGTAATTTTTATACAGATCCTTTGGGATTATGTATGTGTATGTTACTTGCAGCAAGTTATTTGTAGAAGTGAGCAGTTGGAAGCGTTTTGGATGTCCATTACAAGGGAGTAAATAAGTAAAATGTGCCTGATGCATGTCATGTTTTTCTACAGTTAGAAGCAACTGATTTTGAAGTCCACATGTCAACACAGGCAGATCTTAAAAACACAGTGCTTAGTCAAAAAGCTGAGAAAGAATTAGCTATATAACACACTAGTCTTTATAAAAACTGAAAATACAAACCTACAAAACAATAATATATGTTTTGAAAAAACTACATGCAGACATAAGATTAAATGTTTGCCCATACAGAGAAGTTGAAGAGTACAGATTAGAAGGTAATAAATGATGATTTTAATAAAGGGCAAATAACCAATCCCTATACCAACTGTGATTTACACTGAATTTTAATGACCAAGAACCACAAAGTGAGAGATAACTCCTTTGATGTTTCAATAACAAAATGTGGCATGGGCACAATCCCTAAATCAAATGACTGAGGATAGGGGATTATTTTATAGCTTCTATAAAACAGAATGGAGCCTTAAGTATGGGGAATTAATTTTAAAAAAGGGGGATTAAGAGTTATTCTCCTTGGTGGAATTGAAAACCAAACCATGGTTCAAGATATTCAAAACCTATGTTAAAAAAAAACATGAAAAACATCACATATGTAACAGAAATCTCTAAAATTTATATTGTAAAATGTGCTGCTCAAAAGCCAATTGAGATACAGTTTCTGAGTGTGGGGTTTGAATTAATCTTGCGCAGGAAGATACAGCATGGATTTATAATTGATATGAAAGTGCATTTCCCCAAATACAAATCTGAACCAAGTGGAGTGATACCTCTATGTTGAACACACTGTAATTAAAGTATGTTCTTAAACTTTCATGTGCCATTTGTACGAATAGTATTATTACCTAAGTAAAGGGAGGAGGAATGCTACCTCCATGAATATACAATATCCACTAATAGATATGAGAAGGATAATATGATGGAGAATGTTAGTAATAATTTCTTGGTCACAGAAAAAATAATTGAGTACTAAACAGCTTGTCTTATCCTGTCTAGGTATTCTACCTATGATGCTACTATATTCATATTCATTTAGCTTTTAATTTAGAAGAATTAATGTTTTTATTGTTATTCCCGCCAACTGGAAGAATTAATTGTCTCCTCATTTGAAATTTGTCTTTCTACTGATTTATGGAAATAATCAAAATATATAACGATATTCATTTGAGACCTGCAAACCAATTAGCAATATCCACTAGGGAATTTCTAGGTTTAAAGGACGTTTTGACAATGGAAACAACTACATCATTAAATAGTTGCTCTAGTATACTGTCCTTAATAAGTGTCAATTTGGACTTTATCAAGGCCAAAATACACCTGATTATGTGATCATCATATGTTAGAAAAACAAAAAGAATAATTACCCAATTCTGTGACTACAGGGAGATAAGACCCTGTGCTGCAAATAGATAGATATGAAAATTCTCTTCTTGACCTAATGCACAATTTTTCTCTTCTGGTTTGACATGATACTTGAAAAAAATATGCTACTATGCCAATATAAGCCCGATCTCTTATAGAATTCTTATTGTTTTGTACTTGCTGATTTTAAACTAGAACAAAGGAACAAAGGACTTGGTTTAGGCTGTATGGACAGTATCGTTCTCCCCTCAAGCTAGGATAAACATGGAGGTCTGAAAAACTAGTAGCAGAAAAGGAGATTCTAAGATCACTAGGATAGCTTTGTGTTGTCCTTAGGATTTAGAAAACTAATATAATTGTATTCTTAAATCCTCGCCTCAAGTATGGATGAGGAGGGCAGAAAAAGGCTAAATTCTGAGAGTTAGGAAGCACGGGTTTTACCAACTCTGACTTAAATATATGAATTTGTTTATTTTGAAGATGCTATCAATGTTAAAATGCTTTATTTAGAAGAATCTTTTCTTTGAAAACCTCAGAGAGTGGCATCAACCTTTAAATATTTAAAAGTCATTATAGAATTATCTTCCACAGAATTAGTGTCCTTGCTGCAATATTTAGAATTATTCCAGCAGGAATTCAAGTACTAAAATGTTGTGACAAAATGACGATTTGATCTGGTTCAAAGTCTGTCTCTCTGCATGTCTGTCTCTGTGTGAGAGTGTCTCTCTCTCACTTGCTCTCTGTGCATGCGTGCGCAGGAGTCTGGGTCTCTGTGCTGACTATCTCTGTGTTTGTCTCTCTCCTTCCTTCCCTCCTTCTCTCTCTCTCTTTTTGTGCATCCCGGCCTGTTTCTGCCTTTCTCTTTCATTAAAGCTGAGTTATGTGTTACGCTGCAGTTTGAATTACTATTCATAAAATTTAAGATGGTAGAGACTTAAGCCATCTTCAGTCATTCACATTATTACACAGCCACCCACTGCTGGGTCCAATTCAGACAAACAGGGAAACAGAGATTATGTGTATTTCAAGTACCTATTTCTATATATGTGGGGGTAAAATATTTCCTCTACTACCAACTATATAGTTTTCATATATTTGACTATTTTTGTTACTTTATTTAAGCCAAACATACATTTTATTTTGATTAAAATAATATGAGATATGGTTGCTTTAGATAACTTTGAAATAGAATACTGTTTGAATTCAAATACTTTATGAAAGTGACAACTTGTCAAAATATATTTCTGTATTTTAAATGTATTAACACACTTAAGAATTTTTAGAGCCAATGATGGCTTGTGATAATGATTAGAACATCTCAGAATGCTGGAATAACTATTCATTAATCTCCAGAGCCACTGATGGAGAGATTAAGGGGGGAAATGTTGTACTATCTAATCTAGTTTTTTGAAATCTCTAACTCACTGTCATGGGGGAAAATAATTTATACTAGGCATGCATTGTAAATATGGCATTTCATGCATTTCTAAAACCTCAACATTCATTCTTTTTATTTTGAAGAAAAACTCTGATAGGTATCCATATTTTATGACCAGCAACTATGGTTATAAGTTCTATTTTCAGTTTTAATTGAGGTCACAGGGAAAGTGAAGCTGCAGAATGTGAACATTTTCTTCAGAAAAATGGAGTTAAATGGTACCACCAAACTATGCTATTTAGGCAGCAAATGATGCATTTACCTAAAAAAAAAAGGGGGTGGGTGGGTGGGCCGGGAAATTCATTAAGAAAGTTCAGCACATACTTTGGGCCTCAGTGTGTTATCTGGCATCAAAGTAGCCTTAAGCCCCAGGTGATGAAAGAAGAGTCCTCTTTTGCCGTCATTAGGATGGACAAGATATTGTCTGATCATAAACCTAGGTCTGGTCCTGGAATCTTAAAGTCTTCTGAATAATGCTAGATCTAAAGGCTTGGTGTAATGGTCATCTAAAAATAACTGTGTCTGACAAGATGATCTGATCTTTTCTGTGTAATGTTGATGATAATAATACCTTATAGTATTTTACAATATGCAAATATTTTATCTCTTACAAATGTAGCTCAACCAACCTCAGGGGCATAGATGTTATTTCTGCCTGCAATTTTTCAGTGGAAAAAACTAAAGTTGAGCATTAATTAATGGTAATGTAAATAGTAAATAATAAATGTAGTTCTGAATGTTGTTCATTTGATTCTAGGTACTTTGTCCATTTATTTCACTAGAGTGATCTCAAGGCATTATTTAAATGGATCATTTTTTGAGATGTTTGGCCAACAGAATATTTTAAAAAAGATACATGGTATTGAATGTTAAAACATCTTTGAAATGGAGGTTGTAGCAATGTGGGAAGAATATTCTTTAATTACACGTGAAGAATCTGGGTTCAGGTTTTGGAATTTCCACTTAGGAATTGTGTGAATAGCGTTAGACTATGGCTTTTCTAGTTTGTTTGTTTGTTTTAAATTGTGGTGTTAGTCACCATACCATAGATCATTAGTTTTTAACGTAGTACTCTATGAGTCATTGTTCATGTGAAACCCCCAGTGCTCCATGCAATCTGCGCCCTCCTTAATACCCCTCACCCGGGTCACCCATCCCCTAACTGCCCCCCGCCAACAAAACCCTCAGTTTGTTTCTCGGAGTCCACAGTCTCTCATGGTTCATCTCCCACTCTGGTTCCCCTTCCCCCTTCATTTTTCCCTTCTCCTAATGTCCTCCATGTTATTCCTTATGTTCCACAAATAAGTGAAACCATATGATAATTGACTTTATGTTTTTGACTTATTTCATTTAGCATAATTTCCTCCAGGCTTGGTTTGTGTACTCATAAAATAATAATTTGCACTACTTATTTCTCAGGATCATTAGGAGATTCAAGAATAATATCTATTATTATAAGATATAATGTCTATATCTTCAGAAACTTGAAAAATAATCCACATATAAAAGGGCCAGATAAATCAGAAAGTCTGAAGACCAGACCCCTTATCTTTGTTTGGCCCAAACACTGTCAAGTCATATGATTGAGAAGTCAAGGTTAAAACCTTGAAAAATGACTTTAAAGATACTGAAAAATTTCTTCTTTCTCCTCTCCTCGTGTCTTCCCCCTTTCTAAGCCACACAAAATTATTTCATTTTAATTTTAAAGTGTCTATAGGAATCTCTTTTGATTTATTTATTTATTTATTTTTTAGATTCTTTTGATAATGGCTCTAGCTGACACTAATTTGATTCTCACCCAGAGTCGTGGGGATTCTTTTTCATGCAGCTGCAGGTTTTGCTAAGAGTTTAACTTTCTGCAGCCTTCGCTGTACCCAAAGAGTACTCCCTTTGGCTTTTGGAGCAGGCCTCACTCCCTGCGAGTCTGGGAAATGATTGACTGACTGGTTGATGCAAGGCTACAGAGGCCCTTGCCTCATGGGAAACAGAATCTGTGATGCAATTTATGGTCTAGAACTCCACTGGGATCAGGCTGAGGCTAGACTTCCCCTGAACCTACACCCTTCCCTCACTTCTCCCCTTTCCTATTGCAGCTCCATTCACACCCTCACTATCTGTTCCTGAGAATAAGCCCTCCAGACATCACAGGTGGAAGAATCTCTGTCTCAGGCTCTTCCAGGGAAATTGACCTACGCTTTGACCCCTGTTACTTAATTCAAAACATATAAAGAGTGACATTTTAGGTGGTTTTCAATGTGGATTAGAAGACCAAACTTTGGTAGGAAGTAAAACAGATTACTCAGGTGACGGCAGACAGTATAAATTTGAGTGGAATGTCTGTTTTTTACTTCATACAACGTTGCAGAGGCTAAAGCAGGCTAAAGAGTGCCTAAGTTGTGTTGCTGAGATGAAAATACATCTTTATATTAATATAGAAATCATGGGTCACTCAAGCCTCCTAAATAATAATTTTAGTTTTAAAGCAGAATTCCTATGTTTTAACTTCTCTTCCTTTTAAAATTATCACTGAAAGTGCATTCTCCTGTTTTTTTTTTTTCCCCTCCCAATTTGCCTTTTCTTGTCTTTATGCTCTAGTGTCTGGTAACTGTAGATATGGATGACCTTGTGCTCAGTGTAGAAATAGTTCATTTATGTACATATTATATTTTTTGGACTGGGAGCAACGATAGATGTTTGTCCACTATGACATTCTTTGCTAATAAGTCCCCACAGCAAACAGTATCCATTTTTGGAGGGAGTAGTATTATATATTTTTCTCTAATGGCAGTGTTGCTACGTATTTAACAGTAAAAATAATATATTCATTCCTGACTTTATTTCCAAAATCTCAGACTATTTGTGACCATCCTTCCTGCTCTACCTTCACTTCTGCTCTTGTTCCTTGACTTTTCAGGAGATCCCCCTGGATGCCTAATAGCTACAAATGACCAGTCTATCAGACCTACTTATTCTCTCCAATATTTACCCCTCCTTTCTTTTATTCAGTCTGTGTACATTCACAGATACTCTCTGCCCAGGAAGTCCTCTTGAGAGGGCAGTGTGAATCAGAGTTCATGTCTTATCATAGGAGATGTTCACAAGGGAGTAAAATATTGAAAAAAGGATAGACTGGCTATACCTACAGGGAGCGAGATGGTGAGGGATGCTGGCTTTGCTCTTCATTGTTCCTTTGTGCTTTAGTTTTCTTGGCATTTTCTATTTAATTATTCAATCTATGACAACATTCATGAGGTAAATATCATTGCCTCCATTTTAAGATAAGGAAACTTGGTACAAAAGGCTTAAGTAATATAAAATAGTGTTACCAAGATTCAAACCCCTATTTGTCTCCCTCAAAACAGACCCTTTTAACAGGTCCATTATAGGTAGAAACAGTTTATTAATTATATAGTTGACTCCCTAAATATTCCTGATTCAAATATTTGAGTTGCTTATTCTTTCTGACAAAGCGGGAAATAATAGCTGAAAAATATAGGCTTCAAACAAAAATTCCTTAGTTACCTCAAAAACTTCTCATGACTTTTTTTTCCACATTTTTTTTTTTTTATTTTGATGTAGAGTTGGGGATGTGCTATGAAAGCTCCTGCTAATAATTTATCCACTTTCCAGAGTCTTTATCTCCTCTGTAGATGTATTCACTGCCCCCTCCCACTTTAAATATATTTTTCTGTTTCTTAGGCCATTGTATAAAATTTTGTTTCACCACAGGGCTTTAAAGAATCATTTTTTTATCATTTATTCCAATCATTTTTCAATGCCTTCATATTTTTAACTCTGTAAAGGTTAGCGTTATGAGGATAAATGAGAGAGGCTCTAAGAAAATAGAGATGTACTATAATCTCTCCACTCGTTTGAAATCTTTCTGGCTCATAGAGAAATACTTCCTGTTGTGTTCTTCTGTTAGTCAGCAGTTTTTTGATGGATACATGTTCCTTCAATCCATCTCATGAGAGAGTAAAAAAGTAGTTAGATCACAGATATCATAACTCCCTGTATAGCCCTTAGAAAATAGATAATTAAAAATAAAATGTGGCTGTTTTGAAAATAAGAAATATAGCAGTTATTGGATACAATAACGTGAAAATAAAACATTAAATTGTAATTGCTAGGGTGAGAAATAAGTCAGATTTTTCCTGGATAGGCAGAGAACATACACTGTAGAATCTGCTGTATAAGTTTTCTTCAATTAACCTCTCTCAAAGGAAATGATTCAAATGCTGATAAATCAAAGAACTTTGTAATTAAAGAATGGCAACTTATTGTTTTATAAGAATCAGTCTGTGCTAACAATCAGACTTGCTTCAAACTTAATAAAACTACAGTGAAGGCAAAATTATGATATGAAGTCACTATGCAATCCAAACAGTAAGGTTTCCACAAGATGGAGCATATACTCTGACTGAATCTGGAACAAGATACTTAGCAAGATAGTAATTTTATATGTATCTAAAATGGAGACATAATTGGGACACCAACTCTGCTGGCTTGTTTGAGAGGGCATTGAAAAATAAGTAAAACACATTGTGTAGTGCTTAGTGAGAATTTGTGTGTGTGTGTGTGTGTGTGTGTGTTAAGCCATTGCTATTATAATTATCTGGAAGTTTTATGATTGGAATAAAAATTCTGGTTTGTTCATGATCACTCAATATTTAGATTTGAACTATTTTGTGTACAAAGTAGTTATTTGGCCAGAAAGTTATTTTTAAAATCTGATACTTCAGGGGTGCCTGGGTGGCTCAGTGGGTTAAAGCCTCTGCCTTTGGCTCAGGTCATGATCTCAGGGTCGTGGGATCAAGCCCCGCATAGGGCTCTCTGCTCAGCAGGGAACCTGCTTCCTCCTCTCTCTCTGCCTGCCTCTCTGCCTACTTGTGATCTCTATCTGTCAAATAAATAAATAAAATAAAAAAAAATATGATACTTCAAAATTCTTCTTTAAAGTGAAAGCTAAGGAATATTTTTTGCAGGACTGTTTCACTCTGATAGGAAAAAGTGTATGATTTGCAACCATCAAGAGATCGGAGCTGAAATGGGATCTGTATTTCTCTAGTCAGTTGTGGATCAGCTTCACACCATTACCTTCAAGGGCTATGAGCCTATCACATGTCCATCAGTGCACCTACCAAAGACAAAACAAGGAATTATTTCCACAGTTCATTCTCATAATGGATGAAAACTCAGAAGAATTTCCTGATGGAATATCAAGATTCTGCTGGGGGAAAAAAAGTTTTGATTTTGAACATTTAGAAACCTAAAGGACATCAAAGTAACTGGGTAATATAGGATTTTGTTAGTGTCTCAAGTTCTAAGATATGTGAACAAAGTATATGAGCTATGGTCGGTCAAAATGGAGATGGTTACTAAAAACTTGAAGAATCTTGTACACTTGAAGGTCTATTGCAGGTTTTACTTCCTTTGTTTAATACCATTTTTTTGGCTTCCCCTGTTACAGATCTATACAACCAAAACTCCAACTTGGAATAACAGTAATCTTTACAAATATAAATCAAGCAAGTAAATATCTATCCATGAAACACCCCATTATATAGCATTATATAGCTATAATCCAGCAAAAGCATAATCCTATAGATACACAAATTCTATAATTGAATTCACTGATTTCTATTTGACCAGATTCAAACATTACCAAATGCCTCCAACATACCTGAAATGATAATTGTCCATTTAGTTTTTCCTTTTATGGATAAGCATGGTAACATGAGTATATTCATTTTCTTTTTTGCAGTTAGAGATCAAGGAGTCTTTCCTTTTTTCATAACCTCAGTATCAGGCTCATTTTCTACTTGCTGTGTTTGTGTATGTTCTCCTAGATTATTATGTGTTCATCTTATTGTAAATGAAATACACATGATGTTACTGTGTAGTAGTTGTTGCATTATACAATATTGTAACAAACTCAAATGGCCACAGGAATAGTTCTGGGCCAAAACACAAGCCTCCTTCAGATAGTAAATATCCTGGAGATCTTAGCACATGTGAATTTGGTCGCTGAATTTTCATTGCTTTCGTGAACAATCTTTTGTAAACCTCCAGATCCCATCCTCTAAAAGAAGTTATCAGCAGGATAGAATGACAGTGGCAGGAATCAGGAAGTAATACCCAACAAGGGCTTGCCCTAGTAACTGTTCTTGCTCCTAGAAAGGCAAGAGGTCCATGAATGAGTTCCCAAGTGTGGGTCACGTTTTGTGTGTGAGACTCAACCAAAGCATCACAAAGGATCAGGGTAGAATTTTAAGTCCTTATTATCTGCTGAGCCTTCCTGTAACAGATGTTGCTGGAGAGGAATAAGTAGAGATGAAACACAATTAAGTTAAAATAGCACTCAAGTGAGAAAACGGGACTTTTTTTTTTTTTTTTTTTTTTGGTCTACTTGTGTAGGTGAAGATGCCTTTCTCTTTCTCTTTTCATCTTTTATTTTCTCTTCTTTAAAAATCCAACTCAATCATCAGTCTCCACTTGCTGCAGACTCCTTGCACCATTTGTTTTACCTTTCTCCCAATAAAATGCCCATCTTTTTATCACTAGAATCTTTACATTCTCGGGCAGAGCTCTAAAATCTTATAATTTGGATTATGTTTTTGGAAGTAAATATGTTTGAAAGTCTTGTCACACAGTTGCCTTGTAGAGATTACTTATGACAACAGATTGTCAGTTTCTAATGAGCTTAGAGCCATTTTAAAGTTGAAATTGTGAACAGTTCTGAGCATAATGCCTCTATTTAGTACATCAACTGGCTGGTGATATGAAATAACACTCCATTATACTGCATGCATTAATTGATATTTTTCTTTCCCTTTTCCAAGAATTATGTAAGTCTTACCCAGAAAATAAAACTTTGTAGCTAACATGGAAATCTTCATTCTTACAATTTGACTAGCTTTTTTTTAACAAGTTAAAAATATTAATTTTAAAATAAGACAAAAATGAAAGTATTTATTTTTCTATGTATATAAAGTAGAACCAACTTTTTATTGTTAGATAAAATCTTTATAAATTGTGTTAGAACTAAACAGATTTTACTTTAAAAATTAAAAAAAAACAGTATTAAAAGGAATAAATTGAATAGTTATGAAAGGACAAGTTATGTGTCAATGTCTCCTCATAATAAATGACAACATATGTAAAAATGTATCTTGGTACAAAATGCTGATCTCTTTATTACATAATGGCAGGAAGGACAGAGAAAACACAAGTGAACAGATTTATGAGTGAACAGTCTTGCGCCTCCACTGACTGACCAGAGAATTGAATAAAATATGTTTTAAAAAAAAGGCCAATATAGCCCCATGTCAGGTCCCACACCTTCAAGACCGAACGAAAGGTCGATTTCAGTCCACAATCACCCTCTCAGACAAGTGTCCTTGTGCAGGACATAGCTTGTATACCTACTAAGGACATACATGATGATATTTGTAGATCATCACTGCACATGTGTTAGGAGTTAAAGAATATCAGAAGTATTCCCTTCCTACCTTCACATTCTAGCTTTATATTTATAAGTGTACATTCTAGGTAAAATGTGGAATAATCTTGATTGTATCATTCCTTTTTACCCATTCCAACACTAGTATCACAAGCTTGGGAATGTGACTTACCAGGTATTGTTTTAAATTGCATTCTTTTGTGGACTGGCCCTAATATTTTGAACAAGTTTATTATTTTTCACCAAGTGAATTGTGATGCCCCTTTAGTTCTTCAAAATTTAACTTCATTTCTGATATATTTAGGAGAGTATCTTTTAGATGCTCTCAGATCCTGAACTAAAAATTAGGATTCAGCTCTATAGAAAGTGGCACAAATTGCAAAATTCTATTGGCTTCGATTTTTAGCCCTTTATTATATGACCTTATCTCCTTGTCTGATTTTGACTGTGGCTTACTAATCTCTTTTAGTTCCTTAGTTGGGTGTTGGCTACAACTTGTATTGTGACTGCTATGCAATAGCTCCATGCTACTTTGCCATTTATCAAGTTCAAATTAAGCAACTGATCTTAATCTTAATAGGAATTTTCTGTCTTCCTTGGGCTCACATATTACTTAACATTTATTTCTGAGACTACTCCATTTCTAACGTTAGAGCAAACAGTTCATAGTAAACCATATTCTCCATTTTTTGCTAGTATTTGTGACTAGACAGAAACAATATATTACATCTCTTGATTCTCCCGAGTTAGGAAGCCTGTCATTCCATCATAAGATAGAATCTGACTAAAAAAAAAGATAGAATTTGATTAGTTTGAAAAATATGGTTAAATGTTGGAAAAATATGGTTAAAAATATGGTTATGCAGAAGTTCTGTTCTATTCTTCATGCTATTACAAAATCTCACAAGTTAGTTTTTCTTGACATATTTTTATATTTTTCAACTAAAAATTATGACAGATGGGTAAAGTGGTATCTATCTTGTTAAAAGAACAAGGTTCAGGATAAGAACTGTGTCATTGATTTCTGTATTTTTACCATTGCAAAGTTCCAACAGTAGAGTAAGTGCTTAATAAAAGTTGAATTGATTTCTTAGCCGTTTTCTAGATTATAGTCAGATCAGCTTCTTAGATCTAAAAAGTAACAGCTAAAAATTTTGTGGAAATTCTTAAAAGAGATTTTTTTTTAATTTTATTTTTTTTAAAGATAACAATAAATGTGTTTCCCAAAAAAGCAAGCTGGGCCATCTTTCAATCATCTGCTGGCAATGTGCACACCCTATGTCATTTTTTAAAAAACTCCGCCACCAAGTCAAAGCTATGGAGGGCCATATGAGGTGGGGCACCCATGCCCAAGTACACAAATGCAGCAGGAAGTGCCAGGAAGTGCTCACTTTCAGCTGTCTCTGCAGCACCTGTAGCTCCTGCTGAGCTTCTGCCAAGATCAAGGCAAGGGGGTGGTCTCACAGCAGCCAAGGAGGGGAGTGTATACTGGGTGTACACTGAGAAACCTAAAATAGGAATCTTATCTTACAATACCTATAAATTCCCCCAGAAAACTCTTAGGTCTTAAATTCTAAATGAGATACACCTTTAGGTTCAGGCAAGGATATGTGGTCCAAACTCAAAGTCATGTGTGCGCACACGCAAGAGTATATAATATTTTGGGAATACATATGTCATATTTTGATATAGGATTAGGAAACGTATTTTAAAAACTCTAAAACTATTTTCAGGCTTGTATTTGCATGTATAGTGTGTGGTAATGGAGAGAAGAATCCTTCTCAAAGAATATGCAAAAGCATTCTTTAGGTAAACAAGTCAGTGTTTAATTTGGAAACCGTATCTAATCTACAGGACTGAGCGTAAGAATGTTTTATAATGTCTTGTTACAGGAAGAACAACATGAATGATTTGGGGGAGGGGTATGTGCAGGGTGTCTGTGGATAGGAATGGGCCAGGAATGAAGCACAAAGGAAGAAGTAAACTTACTTTGGGGTATAGCCTCCTGGCTAATTAGTACAGAGAGGATAATCTTAATGCCATGCTTCCCCCCCATCCCCCTTAAAACCATAGAAACAAAAACATTTGTCTTAATTTTAAAGATCAGTTTAATTTTAGCTACTGCTAGTTCTAAATGTGCATTTTCCCTGAATTCATTTCACTGACATTTTACTTCACTGCCTCATGTAGTTTAGAAGAAGGCTTGAAGACACTAAATGAGCTATCAAGCACTTTGGAATGCAACAAAAAAGCCAAGAAAAGCCCAGCAAATTACATTTAAACCTTAAGTCTACAGTGTGGGTCACTGTTTTAGGCTTGACTTGGTTTTTACATGAATTCTAACAGCGTGATTATTTTTTCTACAGAGGAATTGTAATATTTAATATTGTTATCACAACAAGGAATAAACAATTGCTTAAGGAAATGAGTGCTCCTCCGTTCTCTTAGCTACAGTGCTGACTTAGTCATGCAGAACTAATTTCCTGGCGGTCTCTGAATGCACATAAAGCTACTCTGTAGCTGCCGCTGACAATGAACTAGTGACTGGAAAAAGGAATCTTAAACACAGTCACATCTCCTGACTGTTAAAATCCTGTTCACAAGGCACGCTGATCTAATACTCTGCACGACAGGAATAACATTTTTTTTTAAAAAATGGCTAAACGGTATACAAAGTTTCTCCTCTTCATTTTTTTGGGTGTTGCTAGGCAACTAAATCATTTTTACATATATTCCTCAAAGCATGAAAATTCTGTTTTTGGTATTTCTCTCCTATGAGTAATTAAATGTTGAAAAGTTTGCTAGATACACGATTTTATAGTAAATATTTGTCATGACATCTTAAATGAGGCAATTGTTTACTTTCCAATGACGATTTTAAAGAAAGTCCTAAAATAATTTGAGTAGAGAATTATATGGGGAGAGTGTTACTATCTGCTACTTAAAAAGGAATACACCACTTTAAACAATTTGTAGCCTAATTACAATTGGTTGGCTTGCTAATTATTTATTGATTGGATGGATCAAGTGATTGGGTTTTGTTTAAAGCGTAAATATTAGAACCAAATTGATTCCTCAGATAGATTTTACTACTAAGCATGAATAAAGCTGAAAGTTGCATCATACACTTACCCCATGTGGTTTTGCAAGGGACTAACTGTTTTGGTAATCTCCTGGGCATGTAGAAGGCTTTACTGCCCTCTAGTAGTTACAGGGTTTGTCAAATTCATTTGGGAAATGAATTGTGTTTAGGAATTTAGAGCTTTCTGGAAGAAAAATACCATTATATCTAAAAGTAAAGATAAATGTGTGAAAGTTAGAGGAAAGGTAAGATAAAATTTTTTCCATCTTTGTATTAATTGTTACCACAAAATTCAATTAGACTACCTTCTTATTGCATCCTTCTTAATCAAGCTTTATTGACCTTTTGTCACACATGATACCTTCTAATGAACATCAATTCTTTTGAAAGAGTTAAATTTGAAGACCTAGGTTATTTTACATATTAGAAGTCATGATATAGAATAAAAGGTGTTGGGGCTTTAAAATGTACAATTAAGTTGATTAAAGTAGATTGACTTCAAAATACTTGAACATTTTTATCTGTTGAGTTGGTCATTAATTTGAAATGTAAATAAATAAACAATGCTTTCACTTAATTTAAAAATAATGGCCTCATTGACTTAATATACTTACATTACTTCTTTTCAAATCATCAAAGCCTGGACATTCAGAGTTAGAGGTAAACTTAATTTTATTTTGCCCAATAATTCATTTAGGAGGATTTTTGATTTTTCAAATGTTTGAAACTATTCAGATGTACTTGTCATGAATGTCTAATTCTAGCCTGTAAGATTTATGTTTTAAACAGTTGGAGATTGCTTTTGTGTGTTTCAGCTTATGACCTATTTCTGAAAATGTCTTATGGAAAATTAAAGACATAGTTTCTATGTTGGGTAAGAAAGCTCAAAATAAATATTAACATGTCTCTTTACTGCTTATGTTATATAGCCCACTTGGTCTTTATTTCTACCTGATCTGTCACAGAATGATTACTGTGTTTTTAGTTTTTCCATTCCAATTGCATTTCTCTCAATTTGTCATATTTTCCCCTGCTGGTCTTCCAATCTATATTTTCTTGCTATATTATTTAACAGAGGCCTATACATGTTACGTTTTCATTGTAAATTTAACCTTCATCAGTGTAAATGTTTGTTACATTTGTGCTTTTTATTTGAATCCTTTCCTGATGTTAATATTCTAATTTGCTTTATCTTTTAATGAGTTTTGCTCATCATTTTTCTTTAAAATTTTTTATATCACTTTGGCATTCTAATGAGCAGTTGTAGTGGACATCTGTTACTGTTCTGGTTTGCTGTTCTTTCCTTCCCTTTGTGAGAAAGCTTCCTGCTTTGCCTGCGGAGGCTTACCTACTCTACCTTCTCTGCCACAGGGCTGGCTCTGTGACTCCCACACAGCGACTGGTTCAGAGAAGGATTTGTAGCTGTAACTGGGCCAATGAGAGTCCTTCCTTTCTCTGTGAATCACTCATTACTACTACCTTTTAGTTCTCTAGTTTTGGCTTATTTACATCTTGGTCACCACATGGAGAGAGCTCTCCAGTGAATGAAGTCAGAAGTGGCAAAGGAAGGGAAAGATGAAGAGCCCTTGCATCCCAAAGCTGCTTTTGAGACACTGGATTCTATTCCATCTCAAACCAGTTGCATCTCTGTACTTCCAATTGTCATTTAAAAAATGTAACATTGTCACATTAAAAAATCACTTACCTGTGATGATAGGCTGATATGCAGGTTCTCCAGTTACATGAGACACCTTCCGTATGGTGAGATAATTTTTGAAAGCAATGTTATAAAACCATGTGAAGATGAATACTTTATTAATATGCCAATAAATTTTATATGTTAGATATAAGCTACTAGAAGAAAAGAGTCCTGACTAAAATAGAAATATGCAGTTTTATATGTATAATCTCAATCTGAGTCTGTTTATTAGAAATTAAAATCCTCTTTATGTATATTTATTAACAAACATTTCTTTTAATGTCTTATAATTATAATTTGTTTTCAATATCTCTCAAGATATTTAAAACATTCAGATGATATGCCATAGTGGTTAAGTGCAGTTTTTGGAAGTATTTTGCTTAGTTTCAATTTTGGCTTCTTGGCTGAGTGCAAATGGGCCCTCAGTTACCCATTTCTATACAATAAGGGGAATGATAATGCCTACATTTTAGGGTTCTTATGAGAAATAAAATTACAGTTGACCCTTGAACAATGCTGAAGATAGGGGTACAAACACCCTGGGCAGTGGAAAATCCACATACAACTTTTGACTCCCCCCAAAACTGAACTATTAATATCTTACTATTGACTGTAAGTCTTACCAGTAACATAGTCAATTGACAGATATTTACTATGTTACCTGTCTTATCTACTGTTTTCTTACTATAAAACAATCTAGAGGAAAGAAGATGTTTCAAGAAAATCATGAGGAGAGGGGCGCCTGTGTGGCTCAGTGGGTTAAGCCTCTGCCTCCAGTTCAGGTCATGGTCTCAGGGTCCTGGGATGGAGCCCTGCATCGGGCTCTCTGCTCAACAGGGAGCCTGCTTTCTCCTCTCTCTCTCTATCTGTCTACCTACTTGTGATCTGTCTCTCTCTCTCTCTCTGTCAAATAAATAAATAAAATCTTAAAAAAAAATGAGGAGAAAATGAATTTATAATGCTGCATTGTATTTATCAATACTATAAACTTACATCATCTGTTTGTAGGATAAATTGTCAGTCAGTACCTGCATCAATATTGTGTTATAAGTATAAAACACTGTAGATGTTATATGAATTATTAAAAATAGACCTCAAAAGTGAAAAGGTAATATGAAAAAGAAATGCATATTTGCAGGCATTCTGAGACTTGTGCATTGATAATGAAGAAATAGCAATATGGTTGCTTTATTAAAGCCTAGTCTAATTGATCTGTTTGTATCGATAGCCTAGCCTAATGCGTGAATTATTATAAAAATTTTATATGCAGTATTAGTCATATTTATAATACAATGTTGGAAACATTATTATATTAAAAAAATCACTTGCCTTGATAGTCTGATAGGCAGATTCTCTAGTTATATGAGAGACAAACTGTATGGTATGGTAATTCTTTGAAAGCAAAGTTATAAAACAGTAAGAAGATGAATATATTATTACTTTTACATTAAATATCACTCACTTTATCCCTAAATAAGAATAGCCTACACTTTGCCACAAGTCTTGCACATGATTCTACATGATGAATACTTAGGAAATTACTCTTCATTAAGTGGAAAGGAATCATCATAAGGTCTTCATCTGTGTCCTCTTCACGTTGAGTAGGTTGAGGAGGAAGGGGAGGGATGGGTCTTGCTGTGTCAGGGGCAGCAGAAGTAGCAGAGGCTGAAGTGGTAGAGGAGGTAAAAGGGGAGGCAGGAAAGGAAGGCACATTCTGTCATTTTCTGAAAACTTGTTAACTTCGATTTGGCTTTTTTTTTTTTTTTTTTTTTTAGAATTTATTTATTTGACAGAGAGAGATCACAAGTAGGCAGAGAGGCAGGCAGAGAGAGAGATCGATTTGGCTTTTTTGATTTGAATTTCTCTAAAATGTTTTTATACCATACTAATGACATCCTGTACAATATTTGGACATCATTTTCTCCATCAGGAATTTGTTTTAGGTTTGATGGCTTTCGTGGCTTTTTTCTATAACAATGATGGCATCTTCAATAGTATAATCCTTCCTGACTTTCATAATGTTTTTCTCCATCACAGTTCTCTTCCGTAGCATTGATAATCCTTTCCATAGAATACTGTGTGTAATGAGCATTAAATATCTTTTTGACCCCTGATTTATAGGCTAAATTAGAGATATTGTGTTTGGGGGCAGGTAGGCCACTTTGATACCTTTGGGTTCTGGGTGTCCAGGGGTACTGTCCAATATCAAAAGAATTTCAAAATGCTGTTGCTGAACAGCGAAGTGCTTACGGACCTCAGGGACAAAACATTGATGGAACCTGTTCAGATAAACTGTTTTTATTGTTCAGGCTTTCTTATTGTACATGGAAAATTGACCAGTGTTTATCTTTTCCCTTCAAGCCTGGGGGGTTAGCAGCTTTGTAGATGAGCATGAACTTGATCTCACTTGCACAAAACAGTAGAGTTAAACTATTCCTTCCTGCCTTAAATCTTGGTGCCTGCTGTTTCCCTACTAATAAATGCCCTTTGTGGCATTCCTGGCCCCTCCAATAGGGTACTTTTATCTGCATTAAAAAATAGTTTAGTCAGAGATATCCTTTCTTCTCAGTGATTTTCTTAATGGTGTCTGGGAAATAACATCTGCTGCTTTTTGGTGGGAGAAGTTATTTCTTATGTTTTCCTGACCTTTTATTTTTAAAAGCCAGTCCACTTTCCAAAATTATCAAACCATCCTTTGCTGGCATTCAGTTCTCCAGCTTAGATCTTTTACCTTCTTGCTTCTTTTTGAATCGAAGGAGCATCTATAGGTCTGACTTTCTTATAGTAATCCCGTGCTTACATAAAAGCTAGATTTTTAATGTGAGATAGTACAAGGTTTTCAGGCCTGCTGTCATAGCAATGATGATGGCTTCATAAATTTTCTTTTTGTTTTATACAATGGTCTTATGCTGGATTTATTTTTCTTGAAATGGTGGGCAACTACAGCAACAGACCTCAACCTATGGTACACATCAAGCAATTCAGCCTTTTCGTGTAATGACGTGACTTTTCTCTGCTTCCTGGGAACACTTCCAGTATCACTAGTGACACTTTGTATGGGTCCCATGATGTTTTTCAAGTTTTTTTTTTTTTTTAAAGATTTTATTTATTTATTTGACAGACAGAGATCACAGGTAGGCAGAGAGGCAGTAAGAGAGAGGAAGGGAAGCAGACTCCCTGCTGAGCAGAGAGCCTGATGTGGGGCTCGATCCCAGGACCCTGGGATCATGACCTGAGCCGAAGGCAGAGGCTTTAACCCACTGAGCCACCCAGGCGCCCCTGTTTTTCAAGTTTTAAGCTATTGCACTAAACATGATGAAAAAATACACAAGAGCCATGAGAAAGAGCTTTTTACTGTGATACACAATTTACTGAGAAGATGAACTGCTCACAAGGAAATGATTAGCATCACATGGTATTTTAGGCAGAAACTTGTAACACTTGAGCTCGCTGCAAAAGTGACAAGAGAGCTATGAAATTATGGTAGTACAGTATACACTATAGTTAATTTTATGCAGTTATTTAATATTGCATTTTTTTTTTTTTATTTGACAGCGATCACAAGTAGGCAGAGAGGCAGGTGGGGGGGGACAGGAAGCAGGCTCCCCGCTGAGCAGAGAGTCAGACGCAAGGCTCTATCCCAGGACCTTGAGATCATGACCTGAGCTGAAGGCAGAGGCTTAATCGATTGAGCCACCCAGGCACCCCTTAATATTACATCTTTCTTTACATTTCTCTTGACTGTAAATGGTACCATGTATGGTTTGTGTTTGCTTAAGTTTGGATATATTTTAACTTTTTGTAGTGGATTTGTGTATATTTCATGATAATAAATGATAAAATAGGCTAGTATTTACATACAATATATATTCATAACATACCTTCCTTTTTCTTAATTTTCTCAGTATTTCTGTTCCATGAGTATATCTGTCAGTTTTTTCAAATTGTTACAAATCTTCAAATATTTTTCAGTATTTTAATTTTTGAAAACCAACATTTAAACTTATTCTTCTCAAACTATTAAAGAAAAAAAAGAGGAAGGAAAGCTTCCAAATTCATTCCATCAGGCTGGTGTTATGCTGATTCCAAAACCAGTAAAAGACTACAAAAAAGAGAACTTACAGGCCAATATCTCTGAACATAGATGCAAAAATCCTCAACAAAATATTAGCAAGTTAAATCTGAGATTACCTTAAAAAATATTCACCATGATCAAGTGGGATTTATTCCTGGGATACACAGGTGGTTAAATCCTGACAAATCTATCAGTGTGACATATCAGATCAACAAGAGAAAGAAAAAAAAAAAAACATGTGATCATTTCAATAGATGTAGAAAAAAGATTTGACAAAGGACATATTCACTCATGATAAAAACCCTCAATAAAGTAGCTTTACAAGGTACATATCTCAAGGCAGTAAAGGCCATAAATGAAAAACCCACAGCTATATCATTCTCAAAAGGGAGAAATGGAGCTTTTCCCCTAGGATCAAAAACAAGACTGGAATATCCACTCTCACCACTTTTTTCAATTTTATTTTATTTCTTTTCAGTGTTCCAGCATTCATCGTTTTTATTCAACATAGTACTGGAAGTTTTAGCCACGGCAATCTGACAAGAAAAAAATAAAAGGCATCCAAACTAGTAAGGAAGTATTTGCAAATGACATGATAGTATATATAGAAAACCCTAAAGACTCCACTAAGAAGCTACTAGAACTGATAAATGAATTCAATATGGTTGCAGGACACAAAATCAAATACAGAAATTGGTTACATTTCTATACATTAATAATGAGGGAGCGTAAGGAGAAATTAAACAATTCCATTTATATGTACATGAAAAATAATAAGATGCCTAGGAATAAACCTAACCAAAGAGTTGAAAGATCTGTACTCTGAGAACTATAAGATATTAATAAGAGAAATTGAAGATGACACAAATGGAAAGATACCCCAGGCTCATAGATGAGAAAAACAAATATAAAAATGTACATACTCTCCACAGCAGTCTACAGCTTAAATGCAATCCCTACCAAAATACCAACAGTACTTTTCACAGAATTAGAGCAAATAATCCTAAAATTTGTATGGAACCACAAAAGGTGCTGAATAACCAATGCAATCTTGAAAAAGAACAAAACTGCTAGTATCACAATCCCAGATTTCAAGATACATTATGAAACTGTAGTAATGAAAACAGTATGGTACTGGCACAAAAATAGACACACAGATCAATGGTACAGAATAGAAAACCCAGAAATAAACTCACAATTATATGGTCAATTAACCTCTGAAAAAGGAGGCATGAATATGCAATGGGAAGAAGACAGTCTTTTTAACAAATGGTGTTGGGAAAACTGGACAGCTACATGTTGAAGAAGCATATTAGACCACTTTCTTATACCATAATAAACTCAAAATGGATTAAGGACCTAAATGTAAGATCTGAAACCACAAAAATCCTAGAAGAAAAACAGACAGTAATTTCTTTGACATTGACCATAGCAACATTTTTCTAGATATGTCTTCTGAGGTAAGGGCAATAATAGCAAAAATAAATGATTGGGACTAGATCAAAATAAAAAGCTTCTGTGCAGTGAGGGCAAGAATCAACAAAACTAAACACAGCCTACTGGGAGAAGATATTTGCAAATGACATATCCGATTAAGGATTAGCATCTAAGGGGTGCCTGGGTGGCTCAGTGGGTTGGGCTGCTGCCTTCGGCTCAGGTCATGATCTCGGGGTCTTGGGATCGAGTCCCACATCGGTCTCTCTGCTCAGCGGGGAGCCTGCTTTCCTTCCTCTCTCTCTGCCTGCCTCTCTGCCTACTTGTGATCTCTCTCTGTCAAATAAATAAATAAAATCTTTAAAAAAAAAAAAAGGATTAGCATCCAAAATGTATAAAAAACAACTCAATACACCCAAAACAAATAATCCAATTTAAAAATGAGCAGAATACATGAACAGACATTACTCTAAAGAAAACAGAGATGTACAACAGATACATGAAAAGATGATCAATATCACTCATCATTTAGGGAAGTGGAAATTAAAATCACAAAGAGATATCACTTCATACCTGTGAGAATAGCTAAAATAAAAAAAAAAAAACAAGTGTGATGAGGATTTGGAGAAAAAGGAACCCTTGCACACTGTTGGTGACAATGGAAACTGGTGCAGCTTCTGTGGAAAACATTTTGGGTTTCCTCAGAAAATTAAAAATAGGATTACCATGTTATCTAGTAATTCCATTACCGAGTATTTACACAAACAATACAAGATGCTAGTACAAAAAGATATATACTGTCCTGTGTTTATTGCACCATTATTTACAATAGCCAAATTATAGGAGCAGCCTAAATATTGATTGATGTATGAATAGATAGGTAATGATTACACACACACACACACACACAATGGACTATTAGCCATAAAAGAGAATGGAATCTTTTCATATACAGCAACATGGATGGATGGATCTAGAGGATAGAATGCTGAGTGAAGTAAGTCTGTCAGTGGAAGACAAATACCATATGATTTCACTCATATGTGAAATATAAGAAACAAAGGAACAACAAAAAAAAGATAAACCAAAAAACACTCTTAAAAATAAGAACAAACTGAGGGTTACCAGAGAAAAATTGGGTAGGGGGATGGGTGAAATAGGAGAGGGGGCTTAAGAGTACACTTAACAGGATGAGCACTGAGTAATGGATAGAATTGTTGAATCACTATATTGTACACCTGAAACTAACATAATATACTGGATTAAAATAAAAAATTCATTTAAATGGACCTGTGCAGTTCAAACCTGTGTTGTTGAAGGGTCAACTTTATATGTAATCTTAGTAAGAATTGAGATATGCAAAATGCTTAGAAAATAGTGAGACATATATATGCTAATGTTTTTATTTTAATTTTCCTTATCAATGAATTAATTATATTATCTCTGATAAAGAGATACTTTATTTAAAAAAACAATGGTTTATTTTTAAAGCATCTCTAGTTCTATGAAAACCTAGTCATGGGTTAAATTTGTTTCTTTCCTATAATATTCAGAAGAAAATGATCTGCAGAGTGATTTTCTTTCACAGGATTTTTTTTTTAGGATTATATTTATGCTTATTACTTCTGTTTGTTTGTCTTCCTTCCTCAGCAGCACCTGTAAATCATGGTTTGGGTCTCCATTCCCTGCCCTCCTCATTTATCATCTATTTAACTTTTGTCTATATTTCATTTTCCCTGGATTCTTAGGAAGCTTTCTTATTTTGTCACTCATTTCTCTCCAGTGTTGATTCTCCTTTATAAGGACTCTTACTGGGAACTTAATTCTGATATTTTAGATACTTTTCATTTTGTTTTCTGTCTTTATTGGAACCCATTTTTACTTCTATACCCTGAGTCACTCAGTCCATTGTTTTTTAATCTAATCTTTAATCTCGTGTTTCACAGTAGCTACATCTTGTATTTGTATTACAGCTGTACAAAGTAGATGCTTTCTAAATATTTAGTTTCCCAGAAAAAAAGAAAACTTAAGAATGTATAATTTGTCTGTCAATCTTTAGAGAAATTCTCCCTTTCTCTTACATTGCAAAATATTCTCTACCTTTCTTGGTTGTTGCTAAAGATTTATTCATCCTAAACTAGAATAATTCTATATCAGATTGATATTTACCAACAGAGAAGATGTGAATTCTTTTGCATGCACATTAATGTTTGGCCTGGCATGGGCAGGGTCCTTCTTTGCAGTTTTCAACCACACTGTCTAGTTGTACACCCACTCAACAAATTTCCATGACCTTGTAGCATTTGCATTAAACATCTTTAGTGACTGGAAAGGAAGTTTGTCCTGCTCCCATTGACTGGTTATCTCTGTGGAGAAAAATGTATTTCTGCATAATAAAATGTAATTGGCCCTTCTTCTTTGTCCAAGAGGAATACATTAAAACACCACAACTTAAGTAAACTGTATCCAGGACACTCTCAGACTTTACTTCTAATACCATCTAATACCAAAAGAAGACAACCCCTTGTCTGATAGGCTTACTTAATTGGTGAATTAGTAAAACCCTAGGAGTTTTCTCTCTAAATCAATGGAGGGATGAAGGTACCTATGATAACTGGGTAGTATGGAAGTGGGAGCATCACTGTGTGATTAGGTGGCAGAAGAGTGGACTCTGCTCAGAAATTTCCACTGAGTAAGGAGTGAATATGAAGTTCCTGAATTGATAATCTCTGAGATTTTGTAGTGGTGGATCATTTTTTTTTTAATTTTTAAAAAAAATTTTTATTTGACAGAGATAGAGATCACAAGTAGGCAGAGAGGCAGGCAGAGAGAGAAGGGGAAGCAGGCTCAAAAACTGAGTAGAGAGCCCCATGTAGGGCTTGATCCCAGGACCCTGAGATCATGACATAAGCCGAGGGTAGAGGCTTAACCAACTTAGCCCCTGCAGTGGTGAATCTTAAGAGAGTTGGGGTCAAGCAATCCTAACAGGATTCAAGTTTGATCCTGTAAATCTAGTTGATCAGTCAATGCATCCATTGACCAATATTAACTTTTCAATATGATTTCTTGTTGAAAGTATGTTAACTAATGTTCTGATATTCCAGTGTCATTTTGATTTCTTTGAAATTTGTGACTCTTTGTGGCTCTTCATATTAATAGTTAATTGCTGTTTTATAATAAAACTATATTATACACAAACATTTTTAGTAGGCTTCCTGGTCTAACAATGAATCAGATAAATTAGTCTGAAAAGGCTGTTATAAAATATGAATAGACCCCCAGATAAAATTCATCATATATATTTTAAGTGACCTTTTGAGTGTCCCAGAAGCTAAGCAAAACTCTGAGTCTTAAAAACAACAACAACAACACCCCATAAAACCAATATAATAGTGATTGAATGCCTAAACTGACCCTAAGACCATTCTGGAGGATTTCCAGTTTGATAACTAAGGGGTTTGGTTTTCATGTCTTCCTTGAGAGACAAAACAAAACCTTGTTTGATTGTATAGAAGGCGATGGGAAGGAACCAAAACCTTAAAACACTAGGAATTTACCACTGGTAGCACAGCAAGACTTTTCTATATTTCTGTTTAACTCTAGATCAGAAAAAAAATTTTACCTATGAAATTATAACCTAAATTATAATTATAGCCTAAATCTCAAATTCTTTGGATTGCGAATTTACACTACTTGTGTAGGCCAGAAAGCAACAAGCTGAGAAATACATGCCAAGTCAAGAAGCATCTGGTAAAAGCAACTGTGAAGATGTTCTATAGGAATGCAAAGACAACTCAATTCTTAAAGGATATCCATAGAGAAATTTTTATTTAAGATTAACTCAAGAATTTCTATTCCAGTAATGGTGAACTGTGCTATTTATACTAATCCTTTGGTAAGAATAAATGGAAAAGTGGAATACATATAGATCAAACCTAGACATAAACTAGGTATTGCTATGGCCATAAATTCATGAAGGCATGGAAGAAGACCAAGATAGTGAGGAAATACTGGGTCAAGATCCAAGAGAGTCTAGAGACCCAGGGACATGAACACGTCTTTTGGTTCTGCTGTTATCCTGGAGATATTTGTCCATTTTGAAAGAGACTGGACCGATAATCTGAAAATTTGGGAAGCAATTTTGACAACCCTGTATTGCTAGGGGTCAGATGTTAAAGTGTAGGAACTGCCAAGTGATATGTTAATGAATATACTTTCTATGAGTGGAGACAGGTTGTACCCTAGGAATAAGGGTGAACCAGAACTAGAAATAATCTAACATAGAATATAGTTTAGCTTTATATTCTCTCAATCCTTGAATTGGATAGCAGTTCTCCCTCAGGGACCTGGCAAATGCAAAGCCAATTCTCTGTGAAATAAAATAACATTATTCTGGGTCAGAAATTGTTTCTGTAACTTTTATATACAATATCCACCACTCAATCAAAACTAACCAGACACATCAAGAAATAAGACAATGTGATTCTAAACCATAATGAACAATAGATAATTGAAACGGAACCACAGGGGATCCAGATAATGAAGTTTTCAGAAAAAGACGTTAAAATAATTGTGCTTAATATGCACAAATGAAATACAAACAACATTGAGATTTTCAGCAGATAGAGAGTATTATAAAAACCAAATAGAAATTCTATAACTGAAAAACACAACAACCAAAATTAAGAGAGAACACGGTGTCTTTAATGTGAACACTTGACCCCCCTTCCAACATGTGTCCTCTCAGACAAGGTAATGTTCTAGGATTGTAGTAAATTCTGTTTTGTTTTGTTTTTTAATGTGCACAACCTTTTGTGAACTGACCCCAGGTGTTTTGTTTTTCGTTTAATTTTTTTAAATGTAATCTCATTTGCAATGTATCTTGTCTAAATTGATTAATTTTATTATGCATGTGTGCATAGCTATATAACTATATTTCCATACCCAATGTATATGTATTTCAATACTTAGTATATATATATATATTTCCTTGTTTTTTCATCCTTTGTGTAAGTGGTCATCTAAGTGGCATTTCAATTAGACCCCACACTGAATCAATCCGTCTTGAGTATTTTAATGCAAAGTTGGAAGAAAAAGTAGGCACTGATTCTATCTGTATCTTAAATTTGAATATTTTTAAATTCATTCAATCATCAAACTTTTAGCAACTGTTTTCTTCTTTTTTGTGCCAGCAGTTCATTGCCATGTACTGAAGTTTAATGATGAACAAGAATTATCCCTTCCCTCAATGAGCCTGTGTAGTAAATAAGAGATGATTAAGTAAACAAGAAATTAAAATTTTATACACTTAATTTTATATAGAAATAAGTACAGTATGGCAACTTTTAGAATTATCTTTCACCTACTCTACAAGGAATAAGAATGTCTTTTAGGAACAGTTGCATTTACCCTAAACTGGAAGGAACAATATTTGAAGATTGGAAGGAATAGCATTTTAAATGAGACATTAAAGTCTTTAAAATTCTGCCATGGATGGAAGAATAATTTAAGGCAAAGTGTAAGTGCCAGGAAAGGCAAATCTATATATGATCACAAATGGCATTATCCTCCTTTTAAAGAAATTCTACTAGTAACATGGAACTCTTTAAGATTTATAAAAATGCAAAAGTACTACAAATATTTTACTTTTCAAAATCTAGATATAGTATGGTCTAGTCTGGAAGACAAAATATCACTTATAGAATACTATGAGTAATTCAGAGAAACTTTTATAGGACTTAAAGTTATCCTTAATGGGGATCAAGAAAAGAGCATTCCTTTAAGAAATAATAGATAGGATAGACAGAGCCTGGAAATTGGTTGAATATAGAGAAGAGTGAGAGAGAGAGAGATGCCATAAGAATAAACATCAGTTCCTGGCTTGTACGATGTGTATATGTTCCTGCATTTGCACAGATAAGAATTTCTGGAGGTAGAGCAGATTTGAAAGGAAATTTTATTGGCTCAGTGGAAATCAAATTTAGAGCTCAAATGTGTAAGCACATATATTTAAAATGTAGAGGAAGAGCAAGTATGGAAGTATGTAGTAACCCCATCTCAAACACAGAGTTGACATCAGGTCAGAAATCTATGGAGGAGTCTGGGTCAGCCAGTGGAGGTAATATACCTATGAATAGGGAGAGAAGGCATTGATAATGGGAAAGATGTATAACTTGCCGAGGAAAGGCTGGATATTATCCGCAAATTAAAAATGGGAAGCAAAAAAGTGACCTAATTAGTTGGAAAAGGTGCTGTTATGACAGTAAAGGAGCAGATTTGATGAAACTGTGGGCTAGGGCTTGTGATTCAATTTAACCTTTGCAAATTATCATGTCTATGGGATAGGGAGCAAATCTAATGAGAACTGCTAAAGTCAGCTTTGTAGGAGATTAATGGCTAGAGCCTAATGTATAAAAATGGGCTTGTTCTAGACACTACTTTTTCCTTGGAGGAATCCCAACTTCTTACAAAACAGTCAAACCTCTTAGTCTGTGAAATCTAAAAAGTTTATAACACTGAGTTTTCTACCAAATAAACCTGCAATGCAAAATGAATCTAATCATGTACTAATTAAGTCCTAAATTGCGTGGTTTTGAAGTAAACATATATATATATACACTTAAAACATGTTCTTTAGAAATACAAGTTTACATAAATAGATTTTTTTCGCAAAATTATAAAACCCATCTCCTGGAATTTTTCATTTTATGCTAATTGCTTGCTTTATGTTTATCATTGTCAAAGAATAAACTGAGTTTGATCCTATCTAAACATGATGAGTATTCTAAAAGAATTCATTCATGGGTTGTTTGAGGCAAAAAGAGAACTGTTAAATTGAGAGAAATTTTATTGCACATTTTACAAAACTCTGTGTTATCCCTTTAAGGCGAAAATCTCCTTCAATGGCTAAAATTTTAACACATAAACTTTATCTCCTAAAATAACCATTGGTGGTTCATTACTTAAAAATGGAATAAGCAAGCTTCTCATGGCTACTCAAGTACTGACTGATCACAGTCACTTAATGCATATTTACAACATCTTTTAAAAATCACACAGGTGGGGCACCTGGGTGGCTCAGGGGGTTAAAGCCTCTGCCTTCGGCTCAGGTCATGATCTCAGGGTTCTGGGATCAAGCCCCACATGGGGCTCTCTGCTCAGCAGGGAGCCTGCTTCCCTTCCTCTCTTTCTGCCTGCCTCTCTGCCTACTTGTGATCTCTATCTGTCAAATAAATAAATAAAATCTTAAAAAAAAAAATCACATAGGTAAGTAAATACTATGTTTGGGACCTCCAAATACAATATGGTTGTATATTTCTTCAATAATATACTATCCCTTTGTGTCTTAAAGTTATGAACAACTGGAAATGGCTAGCTGCATACTTGCCATATGTACATTTATTGCCATTAAATCACTGAATTTTACAATACTGAGACTGAGGTACACATATATCATATAGAGACAATTGTATTATGATAAGTATAATTTTTCACTAGGTAAAAGCTTCAACTTAATGATATTTATTCTACGCTTCCAGCATAAAAGAAAGGCACCCAAAAAGCAAATCGATGTTTAATAATAATAGAATCTGAAAATTCAGAATACTGTATTCAACACTTTCCAAATTTCTTCTCTAAAATTTTCTTACTACATAAAGACTTAAGTTCTGTTGTATAGGAGAGGCAGTAGCTCAAAATCAAAACAAACATTTCCATAGAAAGAATTGCTTCAGAATTTCTAGCAGGATTTACAAAGAGAGAATATTCAATGAAATGTTTCACATCAACTAACATAAAGCTTAGAAAAATACATATTTAACAGAAAGCTTTTATTAATTTTACAGTTATATGTCCTAAACTCATTAATGGTTATGAATATCAGATATTAAAAATTACTGATAAACCAATATATCCCAAAGACCATTTTTTAAACTATAGGTTTACTATGCCTTGTGTTTGCCATCATTATTACAACCAGCTTTTAAAATAGCACTTTATAATATACAAAGCGCTTTCTCATCTATTATTTCACTTATATGTAATTTCATATTTTTACCTAAAATAAAATCTTAACTCAGTTTTACCTTTTTTTTTCTTGCTGTAGAAGGTATTCTAAAGGAAGGTATTGTACACAGCATTAATTTAATATCAAGGTTATTTTAAAAGATATGAAAGAGAATAGGTCATAATCAGAGATAACCCAGAAAAGCATGAATTATGTGATCATGAGTTCTCATTACATGTCTACAGCCATTTTGCCAAATATGGACAACAAAAGACATAGTCAAATACAACTCGATATTCAACTTGCTTTAAAATTGCTTAAGAGTTAAATTAAAATTGCTTAATTTCAGGATATAAGATTGTGCCTAGAAATAATGGTTTATAGTGTTGAAAGTTTTTTTAAAAGAAGTTTTGGAATATTAGATGAATACTATCCTTGGGTAAAATATAACAAAGAAAGATGATTATAGGATAAGAACCTGGATGTCTTTCTTCTGTAAGCCCACCAGGGATTTTAGTTCTAGTCTCCACTAATTCACTCTCTCATCATACTTCTTAGCATATTCTACCACTTCTTTTGTCCAGACTTCAAAGAAGTAGCAGAAATGTGTACTGATAGGAAAAAATAAACACAAGGATGCATAAGTGCTTTTTTAGTGTACAAGTAACAGAGCAATTAAAAAATGCCTAGTTATTGGATAAAGAAGGACAACAAAAACATGTTTTCCTGCATAACTTGAGGTAACCTTGTAGGAAATTAGTAGTTATACCTCGATAATACAATGCAAATGGTAGTATAGCTATAATCATCCAGTTTCCTCTCTATGGCCTGTAAATTCTTCAGCAGAGTTGGATCTTCTGGATTGAGTGATGGAAAAATCATTTCTGGTCTGTTTAGAGCAGAATACAAACAATTTTGTTTAATGTTTCTTAAAAAAAAAAAAACATACAACCAGTTTATCTTATTAGAGTACAATTCATTTTCTCTCTATTTTTTATGGAGTGAATATATAGAGAAGATGTTTTCATGGCAAAAATAATGTCTGGCAACATATTTTACCCATTCTTTTTTAAGCTAGTTTTCTAGGCTGAAAATACAGGTTTTGGGGGGAGGAAAGTGACTAACATGTGGGGGCACTGCGTCATTTGAGGTGGAGGGATGAAATAAATTTTGAAAAATATGAAAAAAGCGCACTGATATATGTTCATTTCTTAATTTGAGAACCTATCTGTTGTATGAATTATTGCATTACAACCCTAGATCCAGAATTGGAGTTTTCAATTTTCAAGCCACTTATTGTCAATGGATTACCTTCAGAGAGTCTCTATCCCTGTGACTCAAGTGTCCTCAAGAGGAAAAACTTAATTTTCAAATATTTTTGTTTTTGATAATCTGTTTGAATTGTTTTATATGTAAATATGTGTATATGAAAGAATTTCTATGTAAATATTTATAGATAAATGTTTTCTAATACAATGAATTTCCTCAGTGTCTCAGACTTGAAGTGATTAATCACTGAAATATAGTCAGTCATGTCCCGCATATATGCCATGTTTCTTGAAACAGGAGGCAAGTTTCCCAGTGTATAGTGTAGTAGCTTGAGGGTTATAGGAGGGGATGAGGTGACTATGAAAATTTTAAAATTTCATATTACACATAAATTAAGCAAAAACTAAATGCATTAGTCTCCTGAGGCTGCCATAACAGAGTACCACAGACTGGGTTGTTTAAAAAAAATAAATTTATCCTCTTGGGTTCTGGAGTCTGAAAATCCAAAACAAAGGTATTGGCACTAGGCTTTCTTGTCTCATCCTAGCTTCTGGTATTTTCAGGTAATTCTTGCTCTTCTTTGATGTGTGGATATATCATCCCCAACTCCCTCTGTCTTCACATAACTGTCTTTCTTGTGCGCCCATTTTTGTGTCTCTTTTTGCCTTCGTATAACAACAGCAGACAGCAGTCACATTGATAAGGGCCTACTTTACTCTAATATAACCTCATGTTAAGTGAATTAACTACATATGCAATGGCTTTATTTCCCAATAAGATTTCATTCTGAGATTCCAGGAAGAAAGTGAAGTTTTGGTGGATATGCTTCAATACAGGACATTAAGTAATGTTTACCTTTTTTAATTACTCTCATCCTTAGGAAAAAGACCTTGAATTGAAGACTATATAATTAAATATCAAGAGATTTCACTTCTACTTTCCAGATACAATAAGTCTCTTTGTCTTAAAATTTATTGAAATCTTAAATATTGAGATGGTCCCTTATTTAAGAACAACGTGTAAAATCATTGATATAAATGGATAGAGAAATTTACTGTAATTGCCTTTATATGTTTGATAAAAGAGAAATAGAATTTGGGCAAAAGGATAGATGGAGTGTTAATGGGATTAATCAGTGTGCTGCTGTGAATAGTAGTTAAAGTAGAACTGCCCTAAAGGAAGAGGCACTTAAAAAGCAGCTATTTGGAAAAAAATCTCATGTTTCAAGAATTCATGTGAGTATTACTAAGGTTAAGAAACTCAGGTATATGTCAAAGTAACTATCATTACTCATTAATTATTTCATAAATATTTATTAAATATCCATTATGTGTTTGGCTCCATGTAGGTGCTATGCAATACAGAAAGAAGTACAAATACGGTTTATATTCTTAGTCCAAAACCTTAAGAAAATGTATCCTAGAATTTCCAGTGTTAGTAACCTGAATTATAAAGGATTATAATGTCTCCATATTCCTTTTTAAGCATTTTAAAAACATTTTTTAAGAATTGTATATAAAGGGCGCCTGGGTGGCTCAGTGGGTTAAGCCTCTGCCTTCGGCTCAGGTCATGATCTCAGGGTTCTGGGATCGAGTCCCGCATCAGGCTCTCTGCTCACAGGGAGCCTGCTTCCTCCTCTCTCTCTGTCTGCCTCTCTGCCTACTTGTGATCTCTCCCTGTCAAATAAATAAATAAAATCTTTAAAAAAAAAGAATTGTATATAAAAACTTAAAATATGAAAAGACCATGGAAAGTAGCATGTCATTCAATCCCACAACTTTTAATTATGTCTGTTTGATCGCAAGCTGGACAATATTTATAGATTTCTAATAATTTCATACTGAGTTACTATAGAATTTTAAAGTGAACTGTACTGTGTTCACTTTCTGTGTTCACTGTGTTCACTGTGTTCTGCTTTCTTTGTTCCAAATGTACTTATCAGAAAACTGAGAACAACTTCGTACTGTCATGAAAACACACTTATTATTTAATTCCAATAGTTCTCCCTGGGGGAATTTAAATTTCAGTAGTGTATTTGTATTGACTAAGTGGTCATATAATTGTGTTTAAGAGGTGAGCAGATTATTCTAATTTTTTTTAAAATTTTTTTTTAAGATTTTATTTATTTGACAGAGATCACAAGTAGGCAGAAAGGCAGGCAGAGGAGGGGGGCGGGAAGCAGGCTTCCCGCCGAGCAGAGAGCCCGATGTGGGGCTCGATCCCAGGACCCTGGGATCATGACCTGAGCTGAAGGCAGAGGCTTTAACCCGCTGAGCCACCCAGGCACCCCAGATTATTCTAATTTTTAAAAATTTAAAATTTTTATTTTAACTCCAGTGTTGTTAACATATATTGCTATATTAGTTTCAGGTGTACAATATAATGATTCAGTGATTCTATACATCACCTAGTGCTCATGATGATAAGTGTACTCTTAATCCCTTTCACCTATTTCATTCATTACCCCCGCCCCCCGACCCTGTAATCATCAGTTTGTTCTCTAAGTTAAGAGTCTGTTTTTGGTTTGTCTCTTTTCTTTGCTCATTTGTTTTGTTTCATGACTTCCACATATGAGTAAAATCATTATGGTATTTGTCTTTCTCTGACTAACTTATTTCCCTTAGCATTATAGTCTCTAGATCCATCTATGTTGTTGCAAATGGCAAGATTTCATTATTTTTTTATTGCCAAGTAATATTCCATATGTATATATCATCACATCTTCTTTAGCCATCCATTTATTGATGGACACTTGGGCTACTTCCATAAATTGGCTATTATAAATAATGTTTCTTAAACATAGGCATGTGCATATACCTTTTTGAATTAGTGTTTTTGTATTCTTTGGGTAAATAGTGCAATTACTGCATCACATGGTAATTCTATTTTTAATTTTTTGAGGAACCTCCATATGTTGCAGTGGTTGCACCAGTTTGCAGTTCCACCAGTAGTGCAGGAGGGTTCCTTTACTCCACATCCTTACCAACCCTTGTTTCTTGTGTTTTTGATTTTAGCCATTCTGACAGGTATGAGATGATATCTCGTTATAGTTTTGATTTGCATTTCTCTGATGAATAGTGATGTTGAGCATCTTTTCATGTCCTGTTGATCATCTATATGTCATTAGAGAAATGCCTAATGATGTCTTCTACCCATTTTTTAATTGTATAATTTGTTTTTTGGTGTGTTGTGTTGTATAAGTTCTTTGTATATTTTTGATAGTAACCCTTTATTGGATGTTTTTTGCAAACATCTCCCATTCAGTAGATCATCTTTTAATTTTGTTGATTACTTGCTTTTCTGTACAGAAATTTTTTATTTTGATGTGGTCCTGATAGTGTATTTTTGCTTTTGTTTCCCTTGCCCCAGAAGACATATCTAGAAAAATGATACAATGGCCAATATCACAGAAATTACTGCATGTGTTTTTTAGAATTTTTATGGTTTCAGGTCTCACATTTAGGTTCTTAATCCAATTCAAGTTTTTATGTGTGGGGTAAGAATGTAAAGTCAGCAGAGTCTCTAATATGTTAGGGTACTTCTTTCAATGAATAGAAACTTTCTGGAAGTTTATTGGTTGTTTCACATCTTCACATTATTGTTTAGCAAGTTCCTGCTTTAGTCCTTTGACTTGAGAAAATGAAAATTTTTGCTAATTTATAATATTTTAGAAAAGTTTGAAGAGAATTTGGATCCAAATGTTCAAACAACAGAATAATGAAATTTTTCTTCTTTCAACATAGTTTGTGGTGATACCCATACAAATAGAATTGTGTTGAATAATAAGATAGTGCTTTTTATATATAAATTGACTAGAGCTATAGCAAAATTAATTTCTTACAAATTTACAGTCAAGAAATACTGTCAGATCCTATATTTGTCATAATAGTTTATTCAAAGAAGAATAAATTATAGAGAACTAGGTTTAACTTTAATGTTAATTCACTTATTTATTAAGTTACTCATTCAAAAAGTATTTGAGTGCCTATTCTGATGCATCCATTGTTCTGTTCACTTGTGATTCATCAGTGAGAAAGAGACCAAAAAATTCTGTACTCGAGGAGCTTGCCTTCCAGTATCAGTGAGATGATGAGCAAAAAATCTATCAAATAAGTGTATTAACAAATTTATAAAAAGGTTCTAAGTGTTAAGGGACAAAAACAGAATAAGGTTAGGGGAACTGGGTATGGCAGCCGTGGTGTGATGTTTATTTTATTAAACAGAGTGGTCTGGAACGACTGTATTGTGAATTTAGAATTTGAGCACAGACTTGGAACGCTATGAATGTGAAGAGCATTCCAAGTAAATGAAATAGTTAGAGCAAAGGCTCTAAGGCAGGGTATTTGAGGTCAGCCAGGAGGCCAGTGTGTTTGGGATTTAATAAAGGAGGGATGGAAGAACAGTGGAGAGGAAGTTAGAAAAGTGAATGGAGAGCCAGATCAAGTAGGACCTGCCAGGTAAGCCATGGCGAAGACATTGCCTTTCCTTTTAGGGAAACTGAGAAACATTTTAAGCAGATGAATGATTTGATCTTATTCATGTTTTTGAAAGATAACTAATTTTTTTCTGGGTGACTAAAGAAGAATAAGGCTAGAAGCAGGAAAAGCTGTGGGATATTTTATTAATCTTAGTGAGAGACAATGGTGACTTGAACCAAAATTAGTAGCAGTGGTAGATATAGTGATATGTGGTCACATTCTGGATATAATTTGAAGGTAGAGCTAGCTAGATAGCTAGATTCCCCTACACATTGGGTGTTGGTTGTGAACAGGAGATAAGATTTTAGGATGCTGGTAAAAATCTTGGTTTAAGTAACAGAATCAATGGATTTGGTATCAACTAAGTAGAAAAGCTGTGGGGCCGGGGGAATAGGTAGGGTTTTGGGAGAAGATGTTTAGCTTTGGAAATACTGAATTTTTCCAAGAGAAAATGTCACATTGGCAACTGAATTTCATAGTTTAATTTTAGAAGAGAAGACTAGAAACGTTGTATGGGATGGGCTAAATGGGTGATGGATTTTAAGGAGGGTACTTGTGATGCACTGAGTATTGATTGTACGTATGTGCACTGAATCACTAAACTCTATACATGAAACCAATTTTACCACATATGTTAATTAACAAGAATTTAAAAATTTAAATAAAAAAGAATCAATAATAAAAGTAACAGAAACAAACAAAATCATATCTGAATAGAAAATGTACTTAAATCTTTGAAAGTGGGTAACTTTGTGGGAAACTCTTGAGTTTCTTTTGGCTGCTGTAACAAATTATTACAAAAGTGATGGCTTTAAATAATAGAAAATTACTCTCTCAGTTCTGGGTACCAGAATTCCAAAATCAGCTTCTTTTCTTTTTTCTTTTCTTTTCTCCCCCCGCAAATAAGTGTCTGAGTCTATATCAAGGCATGTTCTCTCTCTGTGGAGGCTAATGTGGATTCTATTCCTTGTTTCTTTTCTTTTCTTTTCTTTTTTTTTAAGATTTTTACTTATTTATTTGATATGGAGAGAGAGATCACAAGTAGTTAGAGAGGCAGGCAGAAGAGGGGGAAGCAGGTTCTCTGCTGAACAGAGAGCCCGACATGGGGATCAATCCCAGGACCCTGAAATTACAACCTGAGCCAAAGGCAGAGGCTTAACCCACTGAGCTACCCAGGTGCCCCCTATTCCTTGTTTCTTTCAGCTTCTCATGCTTTGGCTTAAAGTTCCAAAACTTAGATGACTGCGTCCATGTTCATATTGCTCCATCCTCTTCTGTCTCTGTGAAATCTCTCTCTGCCTCCCTTATAGATGGGTATATGTGATTATATTTAGGGCTTAATTAATGCTTTATATGTGTGTTATTGTATCAGACATGTTTGCCTAAAATCACCACATGTTTTATATTTTCTTTTAGAAGTTTAATAGATTTAGCACCTATATCAAGTCTGTGATATATAATAAGTTACTTATTACATAACATGTAAATTAAGATTTGAGGTTCTTTTTAAACATTTGACTTCCAATTTCCCTCTCTTGCTTATAATGCTGTCTTTGTTGAACATCATTTATTAAAATTTCTCTTCACTACCTTTGAAAATCATTGTACAAACTTTATAAATCTATTCCAGGGCTCTTGATTTTATTCCATTTTTCTTTATATCTATTTTTAAACAAATACTCTATTGAGTATTATAATTTTATATTATCTTGAAATTAGTTATTATTAATACTCCAACTTACTTTTTCCAAAATTAAATACTCCATCACTCAAAAGTATATTTTCAATGTCTGACATGCAATAAAAATTTGTAGACTTTCAAGAAAGGAGGGAAATATAACACATGATGAAGAGAAAGATAAATAACAAAAAACAGACCCAGACTAACACAGTTGATAGAATTAGTACACAGGATGTTAAATATGTGTTAATATCCTTATGTCAAGAAGAACACAAAAATCTTAAGCATGACAAATAGATATGAAAGATATAAGAAAGATTCAAATCAAACCTCTCGAGATGCTCAGTACACTAAAATTAGAAATAAAATATAATGGATGGGATTAAGAGCAGTTATCACAAAAGAGATAAGATACCACAAAAGAGATTAGTAAACCTAGCAAGAGGCTTTAAAAATAAAACACAGAGAGGAGGAGTCAAGATGGCGGAGAAGTAGCAGTCTGAGACTACTTCAGGTAGCGGGAGATCAGCTAGATAGCTTATCTAAAGATTGCAAACACCTACAAATCCAATGGGAGATCGAAGAGAAGAAGAACAGCAATTCTAGAAACAGAAAATCAACCACTTTCTGAAAGGTAGGACTGGCGGAGAAGTGGATCCAAAGCGACGGGAAGATAGACCGCGGGGGGAGGGGCTGGCTCCCGGCAAGCGGCGGAGCAACGGAGCACAAAATCAGGACTTGTAAAAGTCTGTTCTGCTGAGGGACATCGCTCCAGAGGCTTAACCGGGGTGAAGCCCAGGCGGGGTCAGCGTGGCCTCGGGTCCCGCAGGGTCACAGAAGGATCGGGGGTGTCTGAGTGTCACAGAGCTTACAGGTATTAGAACGGGGAAGCCGGCTACAGAGACAGAGCCGAGGAGTGAGCTCTAATCTCGGGGTTACCTTGAACCGGTCGCAGGCTCGGTTTGCTCGGAGCGGGGCTGGAGGCCAGGGTGACGGGAGTAATTGGGCGCTGTTCTCTGAGGGCGCACTGAGGAGTGGGGCGCCGGGCTCTCTGCTCCTCCGGGCCGGAGACCGGGAGGCCGCCATCTTCATTCCTGTCCTCCGGAACTCTACGGAAAGAGCTCAGGAAACAAAAGCTCCTGAAAGCAAACCCGAGCGGATTACTCAGCCCGGCCCCTGGTAAGGGCGTTGCAACTCCGCCTGGGGCAAAGACACTTGAGAATCACTACAACAGGCCCCTCCCCCAGAAGATCAACAAGAAACCCAGCCAGGACCAAGTTCACCTACCAAGGAGTGCAGTTTCAATACCAAGGAGAGCAGCGGAATTCCAGAGGAGGAGAAAGCAAAGCACGGAACTCATGGCTTTCTCCCAATGATTCTTTAGCCTTGCAGTTAATTTAATTTTTTTTTCTTTTTCAATTTTTTTTCTTCTGCTAAATTTTTTTAACTTTTACCCTTTTCTTTTTTAACGTTTTTTAACTAGTTTAATATATATATATATATATATATATATATATATAT